>NC_142934.1:35049388-35204388 GCF_046866305.1 Octopus bimaculoides
TGCAGACATAAGTTAAATTACTTATATAATAAGTTTTGCTAATTTATGTATTTATATAAACCCTATTTTATGTTACTAATTGTTGTAGTTATGATTTGTAGTAGTAGAATGTGTATAAATTAGCACAAGATTATAACGGATATATTACTTATTTAGAATAAGATTAAACTAAGAGGTTTATTAAATAAATAAATATATGAACGAAAATAGATTAAACTATTGTAATTTAGATTCATTTATGTATATAATGTATAATGTATTTTACGTATTTTAGATTTGAGTTATTAAACTTTAGAATTTTCAAGTAAATGATATACTACAGTTAATTTTTTCTTATTCCCACATCTAAAATTCATTATGTCATCTTAACAGTTTAAATACATATTTCTATCTCATTATTCCATAATTTTTTATTTATGTCGTATTTTCACGCGATATATTTCTTATAAATGTTAAGTTCTACGTTATTACATTTAAAATAAGATAAGTTATGATTTTATTTTAAGAAATATTACTCTTTTACTCTTTTACTTGTTTCAGTCATTTGACTGCAGCCATGCTGGGGCACCACCTTTAGTCGAGCAAATCGACCCCAGGACTTATTCTTTGTAAGCCTAGTACTTATTCTATCGGTCACTTTTTGCCAAACCGCTAAGTTATGGGGACGTAAACACACCAGCATCGGTTGTCAAGCGAAGTTAGGGGGACAAACACAGACACATACATACATATATATATATATACATATATACGATGGGCTTCTTTCAGTTTCCGTCTACCAAATTCACTCGCAAGGCTTTGGTCGGCCCGAGGCTATAGTAGAAGACACTTGCCCAAGGTGCCACGCAGTGGGACTGAACTCGGAACCATGTGGTTGGTAAGCAAGCTACTTACCACACAGCCACTCCTGCGCCTGTAAAATGTTTTTTGATTATTTATTTATTTATTGTTAAAACAAGTATTTTTTTAAATATATTTATTTGATATTTATCATAAGTTACAATACGTACATTGATTTTTTCTTATCATTATTCTTATTTTATTTTAGGCCTGACGAGTGACTATATTTTTGAATATACTTAATTGTACATCGATTTGATTATTAATCGAATTATTAATTGAATTGGTTTTATTAGTTTTCTATTTGAAAATATAGCCACAAAACGTACATAGTCATTTTATACCATTTACTAGTTATTCTTTTATGTACTTTATTGATTTTTAGAATAAGGTTTTTATGATATTTTTATTTTCCGTGGGGTATGAATTACATTCTTCATTATTGAATTATTTAATAGTGGTTTTTCTCTAAATTACATACTTTTATATATATATATATATATATATATATATATATATATATATAACCATAATGTCAAGAGATATGAATGGTGAATATAGATTTATTTAACTCCATGACTCCTTTAGAATTATACTTTCTGTGATAGCTGCATGATTCTGTGAATTATACCACATAGTACTCATTTGTGTGTGTGTCCACATACTTTTACACACATACATGTATGTACAAACATAATTTTGTTTAAAGTCATTTTTAAATGAACCATGGATTCTAAGAAACAGAATTACTTTAAAAGGCCCACCCCAATCACCAATAAAAAATACCATTTAAAAAATTTGATGCTATTGTTAACCATGACACCACAGTGTATAACATAGAACAGAAACACTATAATGATTCAGACATTCTGTAACATATATACACATTAAATATATATATACACTAATGTATATGACATTTTTGTACTCTATTATGTGTATAACATATATAAACACTACAGTATGTTTAACATATATATGCACTATAATGTGTATGACATATATACATACTAAAGTGTATAAAATAACACATAATTTGTATCAAGAGTTGGTAGAGATTGTATAACAAAGCCAGTAACACATTCTGTAAGATGGCTTAAACAGACATATGTTAACAGAGCCAGTTAGGACTCACATAGTATGTTTTATAACAGGGTTTTCACACTGTACACTGAGTGATGGGGTTTATTTACAGTACCTTGAGGGAAAACAAGATATACAAACATAAATGTGACTTGTAGACAATTTGACAGGCATACACACCCTTAGGCAAAAGGTTAATAAAAGCCTATGTTATTCAGTCTGAATATAACTCCCCAATATATATAGCTTAGTAATTTGTGATAAAATTTCAGTCATCAAATTTTGAAAATGAAAATGTAAAAAATAAAAAAAAACAGTAATATTGTTAAATAGGCAGGAATTCCCAGAGTAACACTGGAGGATGGGTAGGATGGCGAGTTTAAAGGGTTAATGGGAAACGGTTCCAATGGGAATTGAAATCTGTTTAATGGTGGTGTCATGGTTTTCTCAGTATTTACCAGTTCCACAGAACTAAGAAATCAATAACAGTATTATTGATTTCTTAGAAGAAAAAGATACAAAATAGTAAATGCAATAGAGGAAAATAAAGAGACTGCATGATGTTCATGCCTTTCTGGAGAACATTTTGTGTGATAGTTGAAGAGGATTGACACCAAACTTCAGATCTGATTTGTTGATATCTTAATAGCAATTTACCTTAAACTAACGAAAATGAAAATTGAAAAAAAAAGTAAAAGAAGTGAGAAGATGAATGTTTGATGGTTAGGGATAACATGGAAATTGAGGGGAGGAAATAATTAAAACCATGATTTAAGAGAAGAGGGATCATTTAAAAACAAATGGCAAAAAATAAAATATAAAATAAAAATGACACCCTTCCCTAGCAAACCCAGATAAAAACAAATAAATGAACTAAAAGAATATTTCACCCAGTTGACTGAAGTGTGTCATTACAGAGTTAAGGCATTGCAGTAGCTATTGGGCGAGAGGCATTCCACCTACTAAGTCTTTTGCCCACAGTTTCAACATGAAATCCAATATTGATAAGTGCCTGATGGTCCAATATGATTCGTCCATCAAAAACAAAGGCAGGTTTCAACATGAACTTGTAGATTTGGCTATAATCAAGGGTCTGAAAGAGAAAATGTTAAAGAAGGTTAAATGAGGCTCTTTGTACAGGGACAAGAATTTATTTTAAATTGCATATTAATTTTTTAACTGGTTTCAGCATTGGCCATGTTGGAGCACCAACTCTGAGAATATATTCAGTTACATAAATTCCAGCATTTTACTGACAATGGAAAAATGAAAGGCAAAGTGAATCAGATTGGGATTTGAACTCAGAATATAAAAGGAAGTAAACAAATGCCACTAGGTATTTTGACCAACACTTTATTGATTCAGTCATACACCCACCATATAGCACACATGCATTGATCTATAAAAGAGAAATATAGACTAGAAACATTGATAGACACAACTATACCAGAAAAACTGACTTCTTTCACAGAGTCAAATATACTTTAGTTGGTAAGCATACAACAAAGTTAACTTCAACATTAGGTTATTGCCCATGTATTTACAATAGTTCTATTATCATAGATTATGCTCTCTCTCACTCTACTATATCCATAAAAATATGTTAGTTTATTTATCAAGCTCTAGCACACACACACACTACTACTACTACTACTACTACTACTACTACTACTACGACTATTACTTCACTGTTAAATTTTGCCTCTCTTGTTGAGTCAGCAATTTTAATATCTACTATTGGCACCAAAATATCAATTTGTAGAACAAGAGTATAATTGATTGAAACAACCCCCAGTATATTGCTGATTATTCTATCTATTCTTTGATGATGAAAAGCAAATCTGATCCTAGCAGGATTTGAACTTTGATTAGAGAAGGTTGCAACTAAAAATCACCTTTCTCAATTTGCTTTCTGTTTCTAGGCAAAAGATAATCAGAGCTATATTTCTTTGATCATGTCTCTCCATCCAAGGTTGGTATGGGGCTAAACAACAACAACAGCAGGAATTGCTGCTGACCTGATGCTAAACAACAATTTTTTCAGTTAGTTGTATATATGTCTTACACCTATGTGTGTGTGTGTGTGTGTGTGTGTGTGTGTGTGTGTGTGTGTGTGTGTATGTGTGTGTGTGCGCGCGTGCACATGTTGAGTTGACCAAAATGTCAGTTCAGCTTTCATTGGCAGTAAACTTAAAGCACACTAACAAATAGCTAACTGCAGCTAGTCTCTGCATATGTGCACTCATTAGGTACTTGACACTTCAATGTAGTTTGATTCAAACATGTGATGAAGCAGGTTGTATTTTGTGTGCTTGGGATCACCTTGAAAACGAAGAACCAAAATAAACATTATTGATACCTTATGCTTTTTATATTTTTAAAAAGGCAAAAAAGTGGCAGAAACCTGCAAGGAGATATGTGCTGTGTATGGAGAGGATGCTGTTATGGAGCATGTGAACCAGAAATGTTTTTTTTTAATTCTGATCAGAAAATTTTTCAGTTCAACACTCATCTCATACTGGTCAGCCAACTGAGATAAACAGTGACATCATCCCCCATCATACAGTCAGAATGATCACACATATTCCCCAAATTATCCAAATCAAGTGTTGAAAACCATCTGCATCAACTTGGTTACATCAGCAGGCTCAATGTGTGGGTTTCACATCAACTAAATGAAGCTAACCTCACCCAATGGATTTCCATCTGTGATTCATTACAGAAACATGAAGAAAACAATCCTCTTTTGAAGAGGATGGTGATAGGGGACAAAAAATGGGTCATCTATAATAATGTGGAGCACAAATGATCATGGGGGAAATAGCACTTCACCCAATTTGGTGGGATTGGAAGGTTGTAGTTTTTAACAAGCTTCTTCCCATGGATAGGACTAGCAATTTGAATGAGTCCTGTGACCAGCTGGACAAATTAAATCTAGCAATTGACCAAATTGAGCAAATTAAATGTAGTGTTTTGCTAATCATAAAGGCACTGACTTTCATCACAATGCCAGACTGCACACTCCTTTGCAGATGTGAAAGAAGTTACAGGGAAGTTTTGCCACATCCTCCATATTTGCCCAACTTTGTGCCTTCAAATTTCCATCTGTTTTGTTCTCTTCAAAATTCATTGAATGGACAGACCTTCAACTCTGAAGAGGTTGTAAAAATTTATCTGGAAAAGTGTCTTGCCAGTAAAACAAGAAGTTCTTAGAGCAAGGAATAATGGATCTGCCCACAAGATGGCAGAAGGTAGTGGAATGAAACAGTGATTATATCATTGATTGAATAAATCACTTTGTGTTTAAAACTTGTGTCTTATTTTTACTTTAAAAAACTGAACATACATGGGGATGTATGTGTCATACAACTAGACCCACAAAAGATGAGTAGGGAGAGGAAGAAATGGCAACTTACTATAAATTCATCCCATTCAGTACATATCACCACAGCATGGGCAGCCTCAGCAGCTTTATAAGGGCAAGGACATATTGTAACAAATTCTTTCACTAAAAGGAAAAAAGAAAAAATAACAATACGGATAAATGTTTCTTTATTGGTTACAAGTGCTCATATGTGCAGTTCAAAATGTTTCATGCAAAAGTACTTACACAAACGTGGATGTATGTGAGTGTGCCTGATATGCATGTCATCATCACCGTTATCATCATTTAACATCCATGTTTCATGCAGACATGGGCTGGGCAGTTTCACAGGAACTGATGTGTCCAAGGACTGTACTGAGCTGCAATGTCTGCTTTGGCATGGTTTTTATGGCTGGATATCCTTCCTAATACCAACCACTTTACAGCATGGACTGGGTACTTTTTTTGTGTCTCCAGCACTATTGAGATTGCCATGCAGTTTGCAACAAGATTACAAGTCCTGGAGTAGCCAGTGAGGTAACTTCATGTTAGAGGACAAAGGGATTATCATGAGGTGGGAGCAGAGAAGGTTCTTGCAGAGGAATCTGCATCTGCATGTATACTCACATGTAGTTTGAGAGAGAGAAGAAAAAATGGTCAGTAGGAGCTACATATAATGATGATGAGGCACCCAAGCCACTCAACAAGGTACAAGCTGGGTAGAAGTGGATGAGTTTATATGCTTATTTGGGAAGGTGAACAAGGATGGGGTAGTATGAGACAAATGTAATGAGCTGGGGATGATAGAGAGATGCAGAAAAGTGGAGTCAGCATGTAGCAGTAGTAATAAAGATGATACAGTTGCTGGTAGTGGTGGTGGAGGAAGGACAAGAGAGAGGGAGGGAGAAGAGATAGACATAGATATAATGCATGAGGGGAGTGTGTCACTGTAACAGATGGAGGACCAAAAAATATAGCACTTCCAGAACTCAGTCCTGTGAAAAGGGCAACTCTTTTTGAGAACTGCATACTGCCAGAGATCCCAGTCCTCTGTCATTTCATCTATCAGGTTCAAGGTTCTGAGGGTGGCTTTTACTACTTTATCCCATGTCTTCCTGGGTCTTTCTCTTCTGCAGGTTCCAGTCACATGTTCGCCACATTCAGCAGCCTTTCATAATAGCACTTGCAAACCAACTTCTTTTGTTCCATATTGATAGTGAGTTTACCTTTATAATTCTGAACATACTTGTCACCAATGATATCACAAACTTTCTCACACATTATCTCACAATTTTGAACACTTTGAGTGTCTGATCCTCACATTGTAGGACTTGTGCAAATTTCTTCCTTTCTGCCTCACATTTGGCCAAGTACACCTGACACCTAGATGTCCTTCTAGTTATTTAGTACTCCTTATTATCAACATCTTTCCAGTATATCCAAGCTAGTCTCCTTAGCCTTGATTGCCCTATCAACCTTATCGTTCCACTACCATGTTACTTTTGGCTTATTTAAGACATTTCTCCAGTCATGTTTCATCTGCAGCCCTAAGCAGGTTATTATGTAAAAATTCCCAGTTGTCGTCTATGCTACAAGTATTTAAATCTACTTCCCTACATTAATGTGCATCAGAATTTTTCTGAACCCATTCCCAATGCTGAATCTTTTTATTTCTAAACCTTACTGATTGTCTTTTCTGTGTCAACCTAGCTCTGACACAAGTTCATTAACCACTAACCTATGCTATGTGGTACATTCTTCACTAGGAAATGTTATGGTATTCACAATGACCATTCTGTTCAGTTTCCATGTGAGAATGTAACCATGTAAGTGATGAAGTAGTTGGTTGGTTTCTTAAAGTGTGTGCTGTGAATTGTTAGGTCAATTGCATCATAAAAATATACACAAAAATATATCAATAAATATATACATATATGTACGTATATATTTATATATAATTATGAACAAGAGTGAAGTCAGTAAATTGCTTATTACATAAATTTACAATTTTTTCACTATAATTTGAACTGAAGAGTATTGCTATATTATCATGCAACTATAGGCTTTAAGTGTATCATTATACCGATACAACCAAAAGTCAGCTCATCAGAATCCTGTATATAATACATTTGTTACAGATGACTTGTATTCATCATCATCATCATCGTCGTTTAACGTCTGCTTTCCATGCTAGCATGGGTTGGACGATTTGACTGAGGACTGGTGAAACCAGATGGCTACACTAGGCTCATCATTGATTTATAAGTATAGCCAGTAGGGGTGTTTATATTAACACATTTACATATCACAAGTAAAGCTAAGAAAGAAAAAATAGAAATTTAAATACACCTGTCAATGAGGGATAGAGGAAATAGAATAAGTCAGTAGAGATAATTCTGTCTCCAGAAAATGTATAAATCAAAAGGTATATGTTTTTAATTATCCTATTTTACAGTAGACATCTGCAGACACAGTTTTTAGGAATATCAGATGTAAAGACAGCTTGTAAATTTGTCAACACAGAGGCTAAGTGCAAATGGCTACTAAATCCAGTGGCGAGATATACACCTAGATAGGGGACAAAGATAAAGTAATTAATGTGTTTAATAGCACACTTCATGAACCAACGAGAGGAAGGAAGTTGTAAAGGAATTTCTATGCATACAAAGGTGGGCTGAAAAGTTCATAGGCTGACTATGAAAAAAAAATATGCTAGGCTGTGAAAATTTGTGTGCAATTATTTCAACTCTTCTTATTAATAACTGCATTGTTTCTTTTTAGGTAAACTGACATCTCATTGTACAAAGAACACTTCAGAAGTAACTATTAGTGACTTCTCTTGAAAATCGACAAAATTTGGCATTGTGCTGTCATGAAGTACCTGCAGAAATAGGGTTTAGCTCACAAGGACAATCATGCTGACATCATTGTTATATTAGAAGATGATTTTCCAGCTTTATCAACACTGCAAAAGTGGACAGCTGAATTTAAGTGGGGAAGGGAGAGTCTTGAAAATTACCCAAGTTCTGGACATCCTGCAACTGCCACTACTGAAGAAAGCATTGATTGTGCTCACCACATGGTGATTGACTATAAAGCAAATAGCCAGGCCTTCATGCCGGTGGCACGTAAAAGCACCCACTACACTCTCGGAGTGGTTGGCATTAGGAAGGGCATCCAGCTGTAGGAACTCTGCCAAATCAGATTGGAGTCTGGTGTAGCCATCTGGTTCACCAGTACTCAGTCAAATCGTCCAACCCATGCTAGCATGGAAAGCGGACGTTAAACGACGACGATGATGATGATGATGTGTGAGAGTTCAGAATATTCTGCACAATGAGCTTGGTGAATTTGGCATGATGAAAATTTCTGCTTGGTGGGTGCCATGTCTTCTGACACCAGATCAAAAGCACACCAGGCTTACTACATCACAGGAAAATCTGACATTGTTTCAGCGAGGTCCAGCTGGTTTTCTTGACATTTCCTAATCGAGGATCAGTGTTGGCTTCATTACTTTGAGCCAGAGGCAGAGAGACAATTCATGCAGTGGAAACATGCATCCTTATCTGCTCCAAAGGTCAAGGTTGTTTCATCAGCAGGGAATGTGATGGCCTTGGTTTTTTGGGATGCAAAAGGCATTGTTTATTGACTGTCTTCAGCTGAGCCATACTATCAATAGAAAGTACTATGCCAGCTTGCTGAGGCAGTTACAAATGCTATCAAGGTCAAATGGCCAGGAAAATTGATGAAAGGGGTCTTGTTTCATCAGGAAAATGCTCCAGCATACAACTTCTTGGTTTCAATGACTGCTGTGCATGACTGTGGCTTTCAGCTGGTTGATCACCATCTCTATTCTCTTGATTTTGCCTCATCTGACTATCATCTGTGCCCCAATATGAAAAAACACTTGTCTGGGAACCAGTAGCACAGTAATGATGTCATATCTACTGATGATGACATCATATCTGCTGGTGATGACTTTTTTGACCAACAGGATGAAAGCTTCTTCACCAATGAGAAGAAGCTTTCAACACTGATGGAAGATGTGTGTGGACAGCAGGGGGTGGGGGTGGGGGACTGTGTTGAAGAATAAACCTTATTTATTTAAATTCCATGAGAGTATCTTGGTCAGCCTATGAACTTTTCAGCTGATCCTTGTACAGACTTGAATTATAATTCTTGTGTTGCTATGTATATAATCTATGAAAATAACAATTTAAAAATTTTGAAAGATGAAAATAAAAAATGATAAAGAACAGGCACAGAAGTGGCTGTGTGGTAAGTAGCTTGCTTACCAACCACATGGTTGTGGGTTTAGTCCCACTGTGTAGCACCTTGGGCAAGTGTCTTCTACTATAGCCTCGGGGTGACCCAAAGCCTTGTGAGTGGATTTGGTAGATGGAAACTGAAAGAAGCCCACCGTGTATATATATGTGTGTGTGTGTGTGTAAATGTTTGTGTGTGTGTGTGTGTAAATGTTTGTGTGTGTGTGTGTGTGTGTGTGTGTGCGTGTCCCAACATCACTCAACAACTGATGCTGGTGTGTTCATGTCCTTGTAACTTAGCGGTTTGCCAAAACAGACCGACAGAATAAGTACTAGGCTTACAAAGAATAAGTCTTGGGGTCAATTTATTCGACTAAAGATGGTGCTCCAGCATAGCCACAGTCATAGTGACTGAAACAAATAAAAGAATAAAGAACCAAATTATAATTCTCCTTCCTGCATTCATGGTAACTGATAGTAAATTTATCAAAATCATAGAACAGTCCACTGTAAATCAAATAACTGTATAAAACAGACACATACACACAGACACAGATATACAAATATATAAATATCTATATAGTGGTTGGCGTTAGGAAGGGCATCCAGCTGTAGAAACTCTGCCAAATCAGATTGGAGCCTGGTGTAGCCATCTGGTTTCACCAGTTCTCAGTCAAATCATCCAACCCATGCTAGCATGGAAAGCGGACGTTAAACAATGATGATGATCTATATATTTACACATATTGTATATGCTTGTGCACTAGCATATATATTTCTTTCTCTCAAAAGAATGTATAATCCAATTTAATCGTTTATATGTTTACAGGTATACTCCTTTCTAATACATTATACAAATACTCAATAAATATTGTTGCATAATTCTGTTCAGCCATTTTCCAAGATGGATTTTAGACATTAACTGGAATAATTAGTCATTCTTCATTCAATATTTCCTTTTGAATTTTCTGAAAGTTTTGCCAACTATATGGTTGCATCACATAATAAGTTCAGTCTTTGTTAATGAGTCATTCTTTAGATAGTAATATACATAAACTTTCTTCCAGGCAAAGATTGCATTACCTAGAGATGCCATCATGTGGTATGCAGTTCTTATGTCATACCATGAAATAGTGTGTTGAATTTTCTTTTCCCTTAAATTCCAGATTAGGTTAGCCACAGAAGTGTTATGCCTCTTATTTACATTTGTAAATGGCACAACATGGTCATGCCAACAATCCTTGAAAGAACTCCCTGTTGCACCAATATATGTGTATTCCTTTGCTTTAGTTCATAGCATTTGCATACAATGTTTTAGCAGAGACATTTGTTTTCTAAAATTACATTTCTTAATATTATTAGATGTAAAGGTGGCGAGCTGGCAAAAATGTTAGCATGCCGGGTGAAATGCTTAGTGGTTATTTTGTCTGTCTTTACATTCTGAGTTCAAATTCCACTGAGATCAACTTTGCCTTTCATCCTTTCGGGGCCGATAAATTAAGTACCAGTTGCATACTGGGGTCGATCTAATCGACTGGCCCCTTCCTCAAAAATTTCTGGCCTTGTGCCTAGAGTAGAAAAGAATATTATTAGATGTAGTAAGGCATAAAGCTGGCAGAATCATTACTACACCAGGCAAAATGCTTAGCAGTATGTTGTCCATCTTTAGGTTTAAATTCTGCTGAGGTTTATTTTGTCTTTCATCCTTTCAGGGTCAATACAATAAGTACCAGTTAAGCACTGGTGTCAATTTAACTGACTTATCCCTCCCCCAAAATTGCTGGCCTTATGTCAAAATTTGAAACCAATAATATTAGATATATTGAAACTATTGGCATTATTAATTTTCTGTTGCTTCTATTGTTTTATATTCATTACTTCCTCTATTCCTCCATCATATGTATTGACAGGTATATTGAAATTGTGGTTTATTCTGTATTTATCACTTTTTATTTTTTCTTTCTTAGCTTTACTAGTGATATGTAAATATGCTAATATAAACATCCCTACTAGTTATAGGTATAAATCAATGATAATACAGGTCTTTTGCAGCAAATATATTATATACAGGATTCTGATGAGCTGACTTTCAGTTGTATTGATATAATGACACACCTTGAGTCTATAGTTGCATATATTATATGATAATATAACAATACGTTTCAGTTTGAATGCTCCTTGTTAATAATTATACTAATTCTATGGATATTATGAATTTTTGGAAGTATGATCTGTAAAAACTTGACCTCTGATTTATAGTCATATCTTACAGCCTATACCTACCCACTGATGAGTTTAAAGGAGCAAACTTCAGGGTTAACATCCAAATGAAATTACTAAGATATATATATATATATATATATATATATATATATATATATATGAGGGTAATCCCCAAAGTAAGGTCTCCAAAGCACTGGAGCTACAGGAAAACTGTGCATGTGGCTATTGGCAACACTGTTGTGTTTGTTGTGCATGTGCCTGCCCCTGCGTGCGCCTTGCTGCCACACTTAGTCTTGGCTTGGCAGTCATATCTGATGGAGCTCCCGATTGACACTACTGCCAAGTGTGAAGCTTATGCAGTTATTTGGTTTTTTGACAGTTGCGAAGGTTGAGCAAATCTTGTGTGAAAATCGGAAGATCATTCTGGATGATCTCCGCATTTTGGTTCCTGAGGTTTCCTGAAGCACCATTCATAAGGTTTTCAATGAAAAGTTGCAATATTGGAAGGTGTGCGCAAGATGGTACCCACAAATACTCATAGAAGACCATAACGGGACATCATAACCCACCCACCTTATAGTCTGGACTTGGCACTCAGTGACTACCACCAGTCCCCTAAGTTGAAAGAACAATTGGCCAGAACATACTTCAGCAATGACGATGAGGTGAAAGATGAGGTTCACCACTTCCTCAATGATATGGTAGTGAGCTGGTATGACATAGACATACAAAAACTGCCACAGCTCCTACAAAAATGCATTGACTGAAATGGTGATTATGTAGAAAAATAGATAAATGTTCAAACTTTAAAATGTTGTAAACATCATTAACAATAAACGTTTCTGTAATTTCTAAATATTTTTGGAGACCTTACTTTTGGGATTACCCTCATATATATTAACAGGCATGTTACTGAAAGTTTCATGGACATGAAAAATGTCTGAGGAACTGGTCTTGTTTAT
The DNA here is from genome assembly GCF_046866305.1 of Octopus bimaculoides. Lineage (NCBI taxonomy): Eukaryota > Metazoa > Mollusca > Cephalopoda > Octopoda > Octopodidae > Octopus > Octopus bimaculoides. The sequence goes on from NC_142934.1 coordinate 35,062,126, forward strand.
TTTCATATCCATGCAACTTTAAGTGACATGAAAAGCTAAGTCAACTTGTTGAGTGCTGCTTCCATTCATTTGTTCACTGAGTTATGTATATATATAACAACATCATGATCACCATCATTTAATGTCTGTTTTCCATGTTAGCATGGGTTGGATGATTTGACAGGATCTGATGAGCTGCGTCAGGTCTTAATGTCAGCTTTGGCATGGTTTTTACAGTTGGAGGCCTTTCCTAACACCAACAGGTTTACAGTGTGCATTGGGTGCTTTTTTTGTGATACTGGCACTAAAGAAACAAAAAAGAATTGGAAAACATACCCATTTCTGGTTTGTCTGTAATTGTGGGATGCATCAGCTCCCTGCAAAGTAATGTCAATATGATATAACAGGTAAATAAAAGAGTTAGACATGTACACAAGTAGTATGGCAAGCACTGAAAAAAGGGAAAAGTTTTGCCCTCCCCCACTTCATCATCATCATTTTTAATGTTCATGTTCCATTTATTGGATGGCTTAACAGAATATGACAGGTCTAAGGACTGCATTGTGCTCTTCTGTCTACTTTGGCATGGGGTTTACGGCTAGATGTCTTTCTTAATGTTAACTATGTACTAGGTGCATTTTTTGTGCCACAAGCTCTAGTGAGCTTGTCATGTAGCTTGTTATTGAATATCTTCCTTTCCCATATAATTTGTCTTTCTTCACCATGAAGTTGGACACATTTAAAAAGTTTAAGAACATATTAATTTTATTTAACTTGATAATTTGTCCCTTCCCCAACAACTTTTTCATCTTCTCAAACTGTCACCACTATGAGAAAAACTGCATTGAGGTACTTTACATGGACCCTAACAATAAACCAAGGTCCATTACAGATATATTCCCCACCCATACAGTCTCCAAATATACACAAACAGTAAATTAAAGTAAGTCATGGTCATAGGCACAGACATGATTGTGTGATTAGGAAGTTTGGTTCCTAAGTACAGTTTCTGGTTCAGTTCTACTATGTGGCACCTTAGATGTCTTCTATAGCTTTGGGTTGACCAAAACCTTGTGCGTGGATGTGGTAGACAGAAACTAAAAAATGCTTGGCAAGTATGTGTGTGTGTTTGTTACTTCATGTTTTAACATAATGTGATGGCTGTATGTGAGTGTCACCATCATACAAACAGTGTCCTTCTTTCCAATCTTCTGTTAAAACATGTCTGGCCATGAGGAAGTATTATGTTATTAAAACAGGTGAGGATTGGTAGAGTACCCAGCTGTAGAAAATCTACCTCAACAAATTCTGTGTGAACCATCTAAGCGTGGATGATAATTTAAATATTCCTACATAATACATTAATGGTACCATTAGATAACCCTATACAGTAGACTATACAACAGATATCGCCATACAGTACCCAGTAACATTTCATATGTACCCAAATGATACACTAGGTACCTTAGATATCTCAAGATAGTACATCCAGGTACTTTACATATTTTATATCATGCAATAAACCAACATTAGTTGGCTTACTGCATTTCTAATAATGAGAATGATGAAGAGAGTATCTGTGCAACTTGGGCAGAATAATTACCACAACATGCTTTTGTTTAATGTTTTGATTTATTAGTAATTTCTCAATGACATGTAGATGTTCCACCAGTACACACACACACACGCACACACAATGAGCTCCCATGCAGCTTCTACCTACCTAATTTCACCCATGGAGACAATGATCAATCCAAGGCTATGGTAAAAAATAGTTGCCAAAGATTCTGTGGAGTGGTATTAATTCTGGAACTATGTTATTATTAAGTTAACTTCTTAGCCACATGGTCATACTTGGACCTATACATGTACTAAAGTAGTATACAAAGATAATTTGCTTTTCAATGGTAGACTTAATACCACTATCTAACATTTAGGATGCCTTAAAGAGAGGTCACTCTGTTGCAAGAAATCTAACCAGGTCTCCACCTTGAGGATACCTCACTGGTCTTGGAGGCCCTGTAAAGGGTTATGGGCACTGCTTTCCCTCTTGACTTTTAGTGAAGATAAAAGGGGCATTCCAGCTAATAGTGAACCAAGCTTGAAAGGTGGTGTCTTTTAAATTGCCAGAAATGTTTCCTAAGTGATGTGGCTCCTGTTTCTAGTCACTCCTGAAAATTTTATCTTCTGTATATGGTTCTGATTTTGTGAGCAGTCAAAGCAGGGAACTGAGCTGAATTTCAGGACTTTGCTAAACTTGGAACCAAATTTGATCCCTAATATTTCATGATTGAAACATTTTCAACCTTTGAAACACTGTACATGTGACATACTCCATGAATACATAAATAAATATTAAAAAAAGGACTATAGGTGTCCCAACTGTTTTTTAAATGGTCTCAAAAATGAGAAAAATATTTCAAATATGTAATTTTGGCACCCAGTACAGCCATTATAACCGTTTCAGGTAATTAAGTTAATTATATTCTGAAGAGTAGATATGTCTATTACGCTACCAAAATTCAGATATTGAAAATATTTAGATCTGGAATTATTAATCATAGAATAATAACCCCAATATTCAAACCCACCATGTTTGACCTTTGGAAATTCAAAGTGGGACCATTTTGTTTCAGGAAATGTTTTTTGAAATAATATCAACAGAACATAGATTTTCAAATAAAAATGGTTTCAACTCTTATGAAAAAATCATTTCCCTCTGAATAGGTATCACTGTGGAGCTGTGTAGAAAAGGAAACAAGCACAATTTGACCACACAAAAACCTACTTTTTGTTTGATCATGTCATAATACAGTTTTTTCTCTAACAATCATATATCATGTGAAAGTTCTGGATGTGAACTGTATTCTCATATATTTTTGATCAAAATCTCACATTTACATATCATGCCAGGTTCCCTCAATCACTCACGTATTTCCAACCAATCACAATGTTTGTTCTCTTTTTGTTTTTGACTGCTGAATGGTAACACTTGTTCTAGTTCAATGTGTTGGAGCACTAGAACTCAAGTTGTGTTGAAAAGCATACAGTTATGAAAAGGACTTTTCTTGCTTTGTTTTGATATAAAAATTGATGGGGGTGGGTAAGTTAATTGTTATGAAATATATAAGTGAAAGCTTTATTGTTAATTTTCACTTAGAAAATATTCATCCAAATTTCACAAATGATGTATCAAAATGTTTCTTTTTGGATGCTCTCCAAGAAGAAAGTACAGTAGAAGTTACATTTAAAATATTTTCAAGAATTCAGAGTGATACCTACTCTAAAATAAGCAACAAACTAACCCTAAAATCCAGAGGTAAAATTACATGGAAAAACCAAGTATACAGTAGCTTTATGCATAAATAAATCCCAAAATGTGACAGCTGTTATGATACCTTACCTCAGCACACTTGCATGCACACACACACACACATCCATCAATTTTTTTGAAGTGGAACAAGTTTGAAAATTGCAGAGAGTAAGGTCCAAATTGAAGTTTACAAACATAGCTAAACCTTTCCCTTCATCCTCCTGCAGGAGAAGAAAGAGAGAGAGAGTGGGAAGAAGTAGAAAAACAAATGAATTAAACAAATGAAAAAAAAAAAGGAAAATATAGAAGATAATAAGACAAAAACAAATTAATGAAAAAGAGACAAACAGAAAACCCCCCCAGAAAATATAAAGCAAGAAGGGAGAACAGAGGGGAAAGAAGAGAGAGGGGAGAAGGGTGGAGAGAGAAGGGAGATGGTTGGAGAAGGAGAGGGGAGAGAAGAGAAAGAAGGAAGAGAGAGGGGAGATGAAGTGAGCAAGGGGAGAGAGAAGGAAGAGGGAGAGAGAAGGAAGAGCAAAAGCCAAAATCAAGTGAAGGTAACTTACGCATATATCTGTTTTGGGTCAACTTTTGGATCATATATAAACACATTAGCACCTTCTTCCAAGAGATGCTTGCATACATAGATTGATGATGATTCTCTGTGAAGAAGAAAAGACATTTTGATATGGCACAGAAAATAGAAAATTGTCTAAACCACTACAGTCTAACATCAAAGACACTTCTCATTAGAGAAGAGACAATGAATTGTTCAACCTGCTAGAAAAAGTAGCTAAATCTACCTTAAACCATACCTTATTGTCTTAAATAAAGACACACTGGATTATGTAGTCCTTAATACACAAAAAGACACTATGTTAATTTCAAGAATACCTTGGATCAAAAGTCTGTTAGGGTTGACCCACTTCTAAACAATAGCAGCTACTTATTCAATACCAACTTAAAGACTAGATTATACTTTTACAGTATTCATACACAATCACATTGACTTTAAAATATGTCTGTCACTTGTAAAAGAATGACCGTGCGAACCAAAGGAGAACTGCGACGAACGGAAGAAGCTCCTTTTCATGCATCGCACGGTCGCTACAAAACATATAATATGACATAAGATGGCTCGCAATGTGAGATGCGAGCGAGTGCCAACAAAGGAACAGAGAGAGATGAGAGACAACCGTTAGATATATATATAAAGAGTAGGTTTATTGACGTAGCGAACTGTGTGTGTGTGTGCGTGCAGCAATATAAACAATACAATATAGATGACAGACCGTCGTATAAAGAATATGTATACAATAATATGTGTGTGTGTGTGTGAGTGAGTGAGAAATACAGAGCATTGAAAGAGTGTCTGTAACAAAGACTATAAGAGTCCTGAACACAAGATAAGAAAGTACCAGTTCACAGAAGAGTTACAGTAGATAGAATGTTCGTATGCAAGAAGTTGTGACCGAAGAGCAGAGCTGTGGTGTCACATGTTGTGTGTGAAGTTGAGCGTTGATGCTGTAGACCGGTTACTTGGTACAGAAGATTTTCACAGGTTGTTCTGGCTGTTAACTTCGTGGTGGAAACAATCCACTCAAACAGTGTTGAGATGAAACCGTGGTTGTTGTTGGTAGTGTGTACTCTGGTGGTGGTGCTGGTGGCGACAACATTGTGGTAGACAGTAGATCGGTGGTGTTGATGTCGTCGCTGGAAACTGGCTGGAGCTGTATTCTGTGTGTGGTCTACGACTAGACCTGTGAGAGGTCTAAAGCCGAGACAAACTGGCGTGTTTGAAGCAGGCTTATTTATAGATGAAAAAGGGCTCCAGAAAGCACTCTCTCACGTGACCTTATTAGAAGGCCACAATTGGTCGGTATGCACCCTGGCGTGAAACAGAACTGTTGACAAATGCTGCGCAAATAAGAACCAATCAGGGTGGTGGACACAAGGGTCCAAGCGGCCGAAAGCTAGATGTTAGCCGCTACATTATCATTCGTAAATGAATACCCGAGAGAGAGGTTTCACTACACACTCATTGTTGTAGGGGTTGACTAAAGAATTTGAAGTTGAAGTCAAATGGGATGAAACCAGCAATCTATTGCTTCAGACATTGCAGCAATAATAATAATAATAATAGTAGTAAAGCAAGTCATCACATCAAAGTGGCAGTTGAATGTTACTACTAGTTTAACCTCAGGCAGATTCTTCGCCAGCTGGTTTTCGGTACAACGCTCTGCACCCTTTATATACAATACACTGCTAGCAGGGGGAGCGAACCTCTACTATCCTCCAGCAGCTAACAGGATCACAGGACTGGCCCAGTTTCGAGCTATTTGGCTCATCCTCAGGTGTGAGCACATGTGCACTTGAGTGATAGCTAAGATCTGCTTCTGCTAACGATATATTGTAAATAAAGTGACCATTGGTCACTGATTTGCAACAAGCAAAATAGCTAGTTATAAAATCTCAAGAAGATTATAGAGTAGTAACGAATACTATAAAGGGTGCAGAGCATTGCACCGAAAACCAGCTGGTGGAGAATCTGCCTGGGGTTAAACTGGTAGTAACATTCAACTGCTACTTTGATGTGGTGACTTGCTGTACTGTTTAGTATACATTACTACTCTATCACTTCTTGAGATTTTATAATAATAATAATCCTTTCTACTAAAGGGATAAGGCCTGAAAATTTGGGGGAGAGGGCAGGTCAATTAGATCAATCCCAGTGTTTCACTGGTACTTAATTTATTGACCCCAAAAGGATGAAAGGCGGAGTCAACCCTGGCGGAAACTGAACGTAAAGACAAACGAAATGCCGCTAAGCATTTTACCTGGCATGCTAACAATTCTGCCAGCTCGTCACCTTAATAGTAATAATCCTTTCTAATACAGGCATAAAGCCTGAAATTTAGTGGGGAGGGGGACTAGTCGATCACATCGACCCCAGTGCTCAACTGGTACTTATTTCATCAACCCTGAAAGGATGAAAGGTAAAGTCAACCCTGGTGGAAATTGAACTCAGATTGAAGCAACGGGCGAAATACTGCTAAGCATTTTGTCTAGCATGCCACCAATTCTGCCAGCTCGCTACCTTAATAATAATAATAATAATGATAATAACCTTTCTATCATAGGCACAAAGTCTGAAATTTGGGGGAGGGGGATAGTCAATTACATCAACCCCGGTACTCAACTGGTGGAATTTGAACTCGGAATGTAGTGACAAGCGAAATACTGTTAAGCATTTCATCCAGTGTGCTAACAATTCTGCCAGCTTGCCACCTTAATAATAATAACAATAATAATAATAATAATAATAATAATAATAATAATAATAATAATAATAATAATAATAATAATAATAATAATAGAGGTAACTCGAATGTGGAATCTAAAAACAGAAACAGTTCCTATCATAGTAGGCGCATTAGGTATGATAAAAAAATATTCAGACAAATACATAACACCAGGACTTACAAGTATATATAACACAGAAAATTGCACTACTGGGCACTGCACACATCCTACAAAAAACACTTTCAATACAGTAACCATAAGAGCATCACAGCAAACCACAGCACATACCCAAGGCACACAGAGCTGTGCTCGGTAGTGAAGTGAAAACACGTTATAAAAATAAAACTACTGAATAATAACAATAATCCTTTCTAAAATAGGCACAAGGCCTGAAATTTTGAGAGAGGGGACTAGTCGATTACATCAACCCCAGTGTTTCACTTGTACTTAATTTATTGACCCTGAAAGGATAAAAGGCAAAGTTGACCCTGGCAGCATTTGAACTCAGAACATAAAGACAAGTGAAATACTGCTTAAGCATTTTGCCTGGTATGCTAACAATTCTGCCAGCTTGCTGCCTTCCAATAATAATAATAATAATAATAATAACAACAATAATCAAAATTATGTTGAGCTAAGTAAAGAAAGAATGCTATTGGCAGCTAGAGATAACCCAAAAAGTGATCAAAACAATAGAAGAATTCAAGGAGAAAAGAAATAACAGCAAACAGATAGAAAGAGATGCAACTACACGGCCAATTCATGTAACAAACTGAGACTGTTGGAAGTAAAGACCACCATCTCTGGTGTACAGACGGGCCTTAAATTAGAGATAGAAACACTAATTATAGCTGCTCGGGAACAAGTCCTTAGAACAAACCTGATAAAGGCAAAGATTGACAAAACTCAGTCAGACAGCAAATGTAGAATCTACAGGAAAGTATCAATCACCTTTTGAGAAAATGCAGTACACTAGTGCAAAAGGAGTATAAACACACATATGACTATGTAGGCCACAAAGTGCATTGGAATGTTAACTGAGTGTATTGCTTCAAAACAACAGAAAAGTGGTATGAACACAAGCCAGAGACTGTGATAGAAATTGAGAATTATAAGATTTTGTGAGATTTCCCCATAAAAACTGACCATACTATTGAAGCGAAGAAACTGGATATGATCATAGAAGATAAAATAAACAAATAATGTAAGATCATAGATTTTGCAATTCCCTATGACAGCAGAGTTAATATCAAAGAAATTGAAAAAAAAAATGAGAAATATCAGGATCTAGCTTGAGAACTGAGGAGACTGTGGAAGATCAAGACAGCAATTATTCCTATAGTAATTAGTGCACTTGGCACAACACCCAAAATCTACCTAAAAGACTGAAAGAGATTGGAATTGAAAATCACATTGTCAATCTGCAGAAAAGTACCATCCTATATTCTACAAGAATTCGAAGGAAGATTCTTCAGATTTAAGGAGACTTGTGATCAAACCTTAAGATAAAATATCTGCTAACTAAATTAGCAATTAGCATGCACTAGTATAATAATAATAGGCAAGCAATTTGAGAGGAGGTAGGTAGTTGATTACATCAACCCCAGTGTTCAACTAGTACTTATTTTATCAACCCTGAATGGACAAATGACAAAGTTAACTGGTGGAATTTGAACTCAGAACAAAGACATAGGATCTTTACCCTTTCAACAGCAGATCGAGAAATTAATTTTTTGTAACTAAACACTTTCAAACTTCAGACACTGGTAGAATGTGTCAAATAAAACATCTTTTACTCTTAGTGTTGTTGAGGAAAGCTTGTATTTTCAAAGTTATTTCATGCTAAAGTTGTTGTATTTCGGTAATTTCAACCAATAAATGAAGTGTATTCAGCTGAATAAAATTACTGTTGTTGTTTGTCAACAACAACTTCCGGCAGTGTATATTTCGTTTGTCACTGTTATTCATGACCTATTTCATCTCAGTTACTTTTGTAGAAATAAACGAGTGTATATGAAGCATATTTACTTCATGGCACCACCACAATCGTTCGTGCATTTCGACTGCTTTTAGTTTTCTTTTTTTCCTGTTTTTCAGCTACTATTTTCAGAAAGACTTTTTTGCCCCCCATCACTCCCCTCCAATTTCTTCATTTTTCACTTTTTTCCGTAATTCTAACCCTAAAATCCCAACCCTAACCCTAAAACCCTAATCCTAAAACTCTAAAGCTAAAACCAGTACAAGTACACGAACGATGTAATAAATAACAGTGACAAACGAAATATACACTGCCGATAGTAGTTGTTGACAAACAACGGCAGTAATTTTATTCAGTTGAATACACGTCATTGAATGGTTGAAATGACCAAAATACGACAACTTTAACACAAAATAACTTTGAAAATATAAACTTTTCTCAACAACACTAAGGGTAAAAGATGTTGTATATGATACATTCTACCAGTGTCCGAAGTTTGAAAGTGTTTAGTTACAAAAAATTAATTTCTCAATCTGCCGTTCAAAGGGAAAAGATCCAAGACATACAAAATGCTCAGCAGCATTTTGTTCAGCCAGCTCTAATAATAATAATCTCAGGCAAACATAGGATACTGCAGAAGACAAATCTTGGTTATGATTGAAGAATGGTGAACTTAAGCATGGGGGACTCAAGAAAGAAACAGAAAGACTCATTATGGCTGTTCAAAGCCAGTCAGACAGAACCATAGAAAGTGCTAAATGCAGAATCTATAACAAGAAAAATGAGTCTGCTGTACACATAAGTTCTTTTAGTCCTGTGGCTCAGAAAGGATATAAATGCAAACATGGTTGTGTAGCTAAGGTATTACACTGGGACATTTTACATCAAAGCGGTTTCAAATAAGCCGAATATGGTGCCAACACCAACCAGAGAGTGTGACAAAGAACAACCAGATTAAGGTCTTATGTGACTTTACAGTTAGAATCGATCACAAAATTCAAGCAAGATGACCACATATTATCATTCTACACAAGATGTCAAAAGAGTGCATCATAAATGTGGCTGTATCTGCAGATAAGTGGTTAAAGACAAGAAAAAATAGGAAAATACCAAGACTTAGCAAGGGAAATGTGAAGACAGTGGAGAGCTTCGGCAAAAATATGCCTAATAGCTATGTTCCTGAGGTACTGTCTCTAACAGACTTGATAGTTCCTTTATTAAGATTGGTGTAACTATGAGAATTGTATTAATACAGAAATTTGCTTTTATATGAACAGCAAGGATTGTTTGAGAAGCCCTTGACATCTAAGGAGACTAGTTATGACTCATCAGTATCAAGGACACTGATTCCAAAAGTAACAAGTTTATGCATACCATTAGATGATGATGATGATGATGATGATAACAACAACAACAACAACAATTATTATTATTATTATTATTGTTCAGTAGTTTCATTTTTATAACGTGCTTTCACTTCACTACCGAGCGCAGCTCTGTGTGCCTTGGGTATGTGCTGTGGTTTGCTGTGATGTTCTTATGATTACTGTATTGAAAGTGTTTTGCGTAGGATGTGTGCAGTGCCCAGTAGTGCAATTTTCTGTATGTTATATATATTTGTAAGTCCTGGTGTTTTTGTTATGTATTTGTCTGAATATTTTTTTATTATACCTAAGGCACCTACTATGATAGGAATTGTTTCTGTTTTTAGATTCCACATTCGAGTTACCTCTATTTCCAGGTCTTTGTATTTTGTTATTATTATTATTATTATTATTATCATTATTATTATTATTATTATTATTTCTACTATAGACACAAAGCCTGAAATTTTGGGGAAGGGACATTGACCCCAGTGCTTGACTGATACTTATTTTATCAGCCCCAAAAGGATGAAAGGCAAAGTTGACTTCAGTGACATTTGGACTCAGATGAATGAAATATGGCTAAGCATTTTGTCCAGTGTGCTTATGATTCTGACAACTTGCTATCCTAATAATAATAATAATAATAACAACAACAACAACAATAACAATCAACCTCATCATCGTCATCATCATTTAGCGTCTGCTTTCCATGCTGGTATGGGTTAGATGGTTTGACTGGAACTGGTAAGCTGATGAGTTGCACCAGGTTCTAGTCTGATTTGGCATGGTTTCTACAGCTAGATGCCTTTCCTAATGCCAAGCACTCCAAGAGTGTAATGGGTGCTTTTTACATGCCAGCAGTATGGATGTTTTTATGTGCCAATGGCACAGGTGCCAGTTATATGACATAATGATAATATTAATAATAATAATAATAATAAATACTCCAGATAGTGCTTGAAAAATAAGGGGTATTACCTAAGTTCACTGGTAGTGAACAGCTGGCACCATAGTACATCTCCAGCATTAGAAACTGTGCAAAGACAATAAATGATAATAATAATAATGGCTTCAAATCTTGGCACAAGCGCAGAAATTTCAGGGGAGGGGTGTAAGTTGATTACATTGACCCCGGTTCTCAACTGATACTTATTTTATTGACCTTGAAAGGATGAAAGGCAAAGTCAGATTTGGTAAAATTTGAACTCAGAAGATAAAGTGGACAAAATACTGCTAAGCAGTTTACCTGGCATGCTAGCAATTCTGCTAGCTTGATGCCTTAATAATAATAATAAAGCTTTTGGCAGCATCTCCCATGAGTGTACATTGAAAGCTCTAGACAAATACAAAATCTTTCCAGTCATCCCAGTCATCTTTAACATAGTTTGGATAAAATGGTTAACATCTCTTTTTCTTAACCATAGTAATGGGGTCAGGCAATCTAGCAAAACCAAAATAATCTGTGGAATTTCCTAAGATGATTACCTCTCACCACTTTTCTGTATTGCACTCTTCCCTCTTTGAAACAAACTACACAACACAATGTATAGATATAAACTTAGCAATAACAACACCAATAGTTGATCTTTTTATATGGATGATTTGAAGTTGCATTCTAAGAATTACCAAGAATTAGAAGGACTTTTAACAATGGTAAAACAGTTCAGTAATGATGTCAGTATTGATTTTGGTCTCAATAAATGGGAAAAAGCAACTTTTAAATGGGGAAAACTGACATCATCACTTATTCAACCCTAATGTTGTTCTTTCATGTTTTTTCTTGCTTGTTCATGTTCAAAAATTATATGCTCTCTTGTTTCTGTAATTTATTAAAACAAAAGCAGGAGTTGAATAATTACACTTCTTTGTTTGTAGCAAATCAACAACTCTGTAAAGGATGTTTGAGTGGTCCAAAGAGGTGATAGTTAGAAGGAGAGAGATCTGGCGTTCCAACAACTCAAAACCCAATTTTTCAATGGTTTCAACAGAATAGGCACCCTTATGCAGGTGTGCATTGTTGTACAACAATAACTACTTTGACAATAGACCTCAGTGTTTGATGCAAATTGCTGGTTACACTTTGTTAGCCAGCATTTCACTAGAGCCCACACTGGTGACTGTAGACCCCTTTTCCAGATAATAATTCAAGTATGGGCCATTTTTGTCCCCAAAAACTGTTAGCATCACTTTTTCTGCAAAAGGTTAAGTCTTGAATTTCTTTTCTCTCTGGTAATTCTGTGTGTTTCCCCTCCATTCTCTTTGGTATTCTGCTTTTTGGATTCTGGCTAAAAGTGACAGGCCCATTCTTATCTCCAATTACTATTTTCTCCAAAAAAGCTTTGCTTTCTTTGTTGTAGTTGCCAAACGTTGACAGATCTCTACATTTGTGAAAGTCTCATAAATGGAAAACCCCAAGACTGGACTAGGTCTCAAACTTCTGAATGAACTGTTTGACAGAAGTATATGAAAATCTTGCTGCATCTCAAACTGATATCACTCAGAATACAGAGCAAATACCTGCCTGGCTGACTGAAGGAACTACTACTACCAAAAACTGATGACACAAAAAACATGAAGAATTACCGACAAATAACACTACTCACAAGATCCTCGTATCCATAATATCTGAAAAAATGTACACTTTCCTTGGAGAACTCTATCCTTTCACAAGCTCAAAATGATTGTAAAAGAAATTCCCATGGGTGAAAAGACCAGTTGCTCATAAACAGAATGATTTTAGAGAACTGCCGGTACAAAAACAAGAACCCACATATGGCGGCATGGATAGATTACAGGAAAGTGTTTGATAGCGTCCTACATAAATGCCTTTGAGATATACAAGATCTTTCTTGTCATCTCCAAATCCTTACAAAGTAGCATGGTCAAATGGAACACATTTCTTTCTAATCCATAGCAATGAGATGAGCCAGTCTGACATCATCAACATCATATGAGGCACCTTTCAAGGTGACTTTCTCACTCCATTACTTTTCTGCATGGAGCTGATCCCACTCTTAAAGGAATTGAATAACACTGGATATGGGGACAACATTCTTTACAAGATAAACCATCTTTTTACATGGATGATCTGAAGCTGTTTACAAGGAATGGCCAAAAACTAGAAGAGCTGCTAACAACTATTAAAAAGTTCAGCAATGACACTGAGATGGATTTTGACCTTGATAAGTGTGCCAAAGCAACTTTTGTGAGAGGCAAGCTCAGACAATGTTCATTAAATTAAATATTGACACTACCATCAAGGACCTTGACCCACAAGAAACTTATAAATACCTGGGAATAAATGGAGATGGCATAAATCATGCCACTATGAAGGAAAAGATAAGAAAGGAGTACTATAGGAGAATAAGACTTGTATTGAAGACCAAACATAACTCTAAAAATTGTATTGAAGACATTAACACCCAGCACTTCCAATAGTCCAGTAGTTTTAATATCATTAACTGGAATCTTACAGAACTCCAATACATAAACAACTCCAATACATAAACAGGAAGGTAAGGCAATTATTGATATCTAATAACATGCACCATCCTAAGGCAGACATTAACCGTCAGTACCTACCTATAAGCAACAGGGGAAGAGGAATGATACAATGAGAGCTCTCTTATAAAACCTCCACTATAGGAATGAAAAGGTACTTTCTAGTACAGAGGACCGGATGCTGTTGCTTGTGTGCAAACATGAAAGAGTATTGTCAAGGAAAGTTGTAAATTTACAAGGGAACTTGGTGTTAACTCTGAATTAGATGAAGAACCTGAAACCACTGCTACCAAACAAGCAAATCAAATCAAGCAGAATCGAGGAGTTGTGAAGCCAGAAATCCCTGCATGGACAATATATTCTTAAAAGTCAAAATGTTGATGTAGACCAAGCAACAACCCATCAGTGACTGAGGAGGTAAGGATTGAAAACAGAGACTGAAGGCATCATACTGGCAGCACAAGATCAAAGCTTGTTTACCAGAAATTACCAGCTTAATGTTCTTTAAAACGATGTTGACCTAAAATGCAGATTCTGCAACATGTTTGATGAAACAATAGATCATCTTGTTTTGGGCTGTCTTATGCTAATCACCACAATAGGTAGGAAAATATTTACATTGGCAAATATGTAAATACTGACAAATCAGCACTTCTGCTCTGGTATGAACTGCATCCTGAGCCAGTATTTATAGGCAAAAATGTCACCATCTTCTGGGATTTTCCAGTCAACACTGTCAGAACAATCTAGGCTAACTTACCAGACATAATTATTAAAGACAAAGAAGAAAATACTTGTACACTAATAGATGTAAATGTCCACACTGATAAAAATATCTGTAAAGGAATTTGATAAACTTAGTAAGGACTTGGAAATTGAAATACAAAAGATGTGGTATCTTAAAGCAAAAGTTGTCGTCTTAGGTGCCCTATAAAAAAAATAGAAAAGCCCAATCAATTTAAATGTTTGTGTTGTATTATATTCATGCATCTCTGTACTGCCCTCCCCACTTCTCTTACCCAAGCTTTCAGCTATATTTCAACAATTCTTTAACTTCACTTACCCTAGGGTATCTCCCAGCAAGTGATTGCATCAAACATGCAGATTAAAATGATGATGATGATGATGATGATGATGATGATGATGCAGTACCAGGCAGTAGTTCTCATGGCTTTTGATTTTAACTGATTGGAAGTGTTATCATGTATATTGTTTTGTCTTGGTATAAAAGATGCGCTACAGCAAATATTCTGATCAATACCACAGATTTGCTTGTCAGTTGTTTGACCTTAAACAGTTGAGCATGTCCCTAAGTGGTTGATAATATGTGCATCTTTGATCACGAGCAGAAGTAGTGGAGGAGCATCATAGCCATGTGTTAAGAAGAATTCTTTGAGGCTTGAATAATTCACCTCTGGAAACATGGGTGTTTTGTTCATCATCCTTAAAACAAACCTTAGTCAGTGATCTGTTGACTGAGATGGGCTACTTGACCTGAAAAAAATTCTAAGTGGGCCCCACCTGCAAGGTCATGTGCTGTTTATCTTGATATGAGATCACCATGTCATGCACATATGGTTGTGATGCATGTGCCTGGTGTACCTTTATCAGACAGGTAGTCATGATTGGTATATTGGGCTTCATATATTTGTACCCCAGTGTCACTTTGATGGGATGCACTGCTCTCTCACTCACTCAATAATAATAATAATAATAATAATAATAATAATAATAATAATAATAATGAGTTTTGCATAGAAATTAGTAGAGGAGAGGTTAGTTGATAATATTAACATCAATACTTGACTGATATTTCATTTTACTGACTCAATAAGATGAAAGGCAAGGTTGACCACGATAGGATTTGAACTCAGAATAGAAAGAGAAGAGACAAAACTACAAGGCATTTTTTATGAAGTTGTAATGATTCTGCCAATACACTACTCTACAATAACAATAATAAAGAGCTAGAAAAATGCCACAAGCAGACAACAGCAACAATAATAATTATTTCTAATTTTGTCACAAAGCCAGCAATTTTTGGAGGAGGGGTTAGTCTATACCATTGACTCCAACCCCAAAAGGATAACAAGCAAAACTGACTGTGGCAAGATTTGAAACCAGGACATAAAGAACTGGAACAAATACCATGTGGCATTTTAACAACCAACTTAATAATAATTTAAGGAAAATGAAGGATTTTTACCTTGTGTCCGCAGTGTCTTTCTTAAAAGCAAAACCAAAAACTGCAATTTTTTTGTTTGTCACTGTATTAAAGAGAGCTTCAATAATTCGATTAGCAAAACGACGTCTTTGAAAATCATTAATATCAATTACCTGAAAATAGAAATAATGATTCCAATGACAAAGGTAAACTGCTGAATTAATTATCTTTTATTTTTTGTTTTTGTATAGTTTTATTGTTTTTATGTTAGCATGAACTAACTTGGAAGTTGAATGTCCTCCAGTCAACTTCCAGGTAAAAAATAACTGAGGGGATTCCCTGAAATTGTGCACATGTACAAGCATATGCAGAAGGTGCACAAAATTAAAAACTGCACCAAAAACCAAAAAGAACATAAAATATTTTTGTTCTTGTTCTTTAAGCCCAATATGACTAAACTCTCATCAATCTGTCTGATTGCACTCTGATCAATAAGAGATCAAAAGACATTCAAGTCATAAACAACTCATCATTTCGTGTTTTTACAGATAATTTCTTTCTAGGATCAATTATCTGATATGTTGCTCCCTTAAAACTGTATGTGATTTTAAGGAACATTTGGCTACTAGTTACAGCAAGTCAAGCTATCACAAGTAAACTTTCTCAATGTTGAAACTAATACTGGGTTTCTAATCTCATCACAATAAATTACCAATTTAAATAAAGTTTTACTCCATTTTTTTTTACCTATTTTCCATAAAAATGCCACAGAATGATGGCAAGCATCTGCCTTGTAAGTTTTTTAATGCAAACTTAATTCCTGGTTGAACAGAACCAACCAATTCACCCATGCCAATATAGAATATGGAAATTAAATGATGATGATGATGTTCATTTACTTAGTCTCAATTTCAGTAATTTCTGATATAATTTGAGTGGTATTTATTTTTGAGGGGAGCTAGTTGTTTATCAATGCTAGTACTTACTGGTTGGTACTTTATTTTATTGGCCTCAAAGTTGAACATTGCAGTATTTGTTCTAGTCAACATAGAAGACTAGAACAAATACCACATTTTGTTTGATGCTCTAACTATTCTTGGCCATCTCCTACTCTAACATTAATAGGGCAAAAAGACAAATGATTATATATAGACTCTGTCCTTGGCTCATCTTATTTTAATTAATAAGATAATTACAGAGAGGAATTTATTCATTTTGCTATCCATTACCTTTGTTAATGATGCTGATGATATTTTGAGTTAGATCATTCAAGAGTTTAGAGAGTTCATATCAGTAAAGATGATCTAATTGTGACATACCATACAGAGGTAATGCTTTGGAAAGTGACTCAACAACTAGCCAAGTGTTAAAAGATTGTAAACTGTAACCTTGCAGCTTCACTGAATTTTTCAGAAAAGATTTAGAACATCAAAAATTCTAATATATTTTGAAGGTATAAATTCTTGTTTTTGTTATGGAAAAGTGTTGCTAAGAGAAAGACCTCTCATATATCATCATCATTCAATATCTGTTTTCCATACTAGTAGGGGCTCAATGGTTGGACAAGAGCTGGCAAGCCAAAAGACCATGTCAAACTCTGGTGTCTGTGGTTGGATGCTTTTCTTAATGCCAAGCACTTTACAGAGTGTAGAGGGTGCTTGTTTCATGGCACCAGCATTAGGGTCACCAAACAACTTGCAAGACTGTGGTGTTATGGGCTGTGATGAGCTGTGTGTTGTTGGTGGAGAGAGGTGAGGCAAACAGAAGTGAAGCCAGACCGGAAGGGTCAGGCTGGAAGTCGGACACATGCGGTCGAAGGTCAGCACGTGGGTCAGTTAGAAAACAGAGAGGTTATGAGAAAGACGTGCTTTGATCAGGAGCGATTGTGTACTCCACTGCGGTCGACAACGCTTCATTCTGTCCTTTTGCTTCTTGTTGTCTTTTCCCTCCATCACACCACAAGCTATTTCGGCCCATAAGAAAAAAAAAAAAAAAAAAAAAAAAAAATGAGTGTTGTCCGGATTTCAAGTGATATCATTAAACCGTTTTGCGGCGACACGGACGTGGTCGCATGGCTAAAAAAGATGAAGCTGGCCGCGAAGCTCCAAGGGATAGGCGACTTGGCAAGCTTTCTACCGCTGTACTCGGATGGTCCGGCGTTGACGCTATTTTTAGAGATGGAAGAGAGGGACCAAGTTAGCGTGGAGAAAATAGAAATCCGCTTGATGGAGGCCTTCGCAGAAGGAATGTTTGAGGCGTACGCTCGCCTGGGGAAAGCGAAGTGGACTGGCGAACAGGTCGACGTGTTTGCCAACGAACTTAGGAGGTTGGCTAGACTGGCGGGGTACGAGGGAGAATCGCTGGATCGAACAGTAAAGTTGGGATTTGTAACTGGGTTTCCTGACCACATGTCGGTCGAATTGCAGAAACTGCCGGACGTGAACGCCATGCCCATGGCGGATATAATAACGAGGGCTCGTATGTTACTTTCGTGTTGTAGATCGACACCGTTGGCAGCAATGGCCACAGCAAAAGGTGGCCGACCAAGGAGTAGCGGAGAGGGGTCGAACAAGGAACGTGTGCGACTATTCAAAGGACAGTGTTTCCGGTGTCAGGGCCCGCACATGGTGCGAGACTGCAAGTTACCCAAGCCTGAGGTCATTTGCTACCGTTGTCGAGAAACGGGACATATAGCCAGTGAATGTCTGCAGGGAAACAGTCTAAGGGAGACTACTGCGCCAGTGGTCGTCCCTTCAGATCAATAAAGGCACATTTTTTTCTACCCGTTGTTGATGTGCTAGTGGATGGGAAGATGTCGCGTACCCTCGTGGACACAGGCTGTACAACGACCCTGATGACTCCGGGAGTGGTAGAGATATGGAGTGGAGAAAGCAGTGTGAGGGCAGTCGACGGAAGAGAGGTACGCTGTGAAGGCATTACTGACGTGCAGATTGAGGTGCAGGGAGCAATTGTAGTTGGCCACTTGGTGGATGAAATTGACGTGGTGATGGGGATGGATGCAATCACCCGTTTAGGAGGTGTCACTGTCAACGAGGCCGGTGTGACTTTCGGGGTCACGGGGAAACCGTGTATGGCGACGCCGTGCATTGGTGAGAACTGCGAAGAAAACTATGCCGCGCACACTATTGAAGACCAGGATTTTCATGCCGCCTTCGATGGCCAGAGGTGGACAGTGGAGTGGCACTGGAGGGGAGAGCCCCCGACGTTAAAAAATAAAGTGGGCTGCTACCAGCATACTTTGAAAGGAGATGCCAGAAGCGAGTTTGAGGGGTGGGGGGTGGAGCGGTGGATTAAGGAGGGCATATTGATCCCTTGGGAAGAAGAAGGAGAGAACGGAGTCCTGCCGCTGATGGCGGTGGTACAGCCCACGAAGCATAAGGTCAGACCAGTGCTTGACTTCCGAAAGCTGAATGACCACATATGTCATACGGGCGGCGAGGCCACAGATGTCTGCGGGGACACCTTGCGAGAATGGAGGCAGATGACAGGGGACTCCACGATCGTCGATTTGAAGTCGGCATACCTGCAGGTGCATGTGGCTGAGAGACTGTGGAAGCATCAGCTTGTCAGGTATAAGGGCCGGACATACTGCTTAACCAGGCTGGGGTTTGGGCTAGATTCAGCGCCAAAAATTATGGTAACAATTCTCAAGGCCATCCTGGGAAAGGTGGACAGAGTAAAAAGGGCCACCAATTCATACATTGATGACATCCTTGTGGATGTAACCATAATGCCAGCAACGGAGGTCATAGGCCACCTGAAGAAGTTCGGACTGGTCGCCAAGCCACCAGAGGCCATGGAGGGAGGCGCTGCACTGGGCCTCAAGCTACGGAGAGACAAGGCTGGTGCGTTGGTGTTTCGGTGTGGGAACAAGATCCCTGAACTGGGCACCAGCATGAGTAGACGGGAACTGTTCTCGGTGTGCGGGAAGCTGGTGGGACACTACCCGGTTGCAGGATGGCTCCGGACAGCATGTAACTTCATCAAGAGACGAGCCGAAGGAGCAAAGTGGAATGACAGAGTTGGGGAGAAAACGACCGACATGATGCAGGAAGTCTTGGTCAGAGTGAGAGCAGAGGATCCAGTGAGGGGCAGTTGGTATGTTCCCAAATCAAAGAGTGGGATCGTTTGGTGTGACGCCAGTAGCATCGCAATAGGGGTTGTCTTGGAAATGGGAGGCACCGTGGTGGAAGATGCAGCCTGGCTCAGGAAGATGGATGACTGCAACCATATCAACATGGCGGAGTTGGATGCCGTACTGAAGGGGGTGAACCTGGCCTTGAAGTGGGGGCTGTGCACCATCGAAATTAGAACCGATTCGGCCACTGTGCTTGGTTGGGTGACGGCAGTCATCACCAATGAGCGGAGGGTGCGAACCAAAGGGGATGCGGAGATGCTGGTAAAGCGCCGATTGGGAATATTGCGGGAGCTAACCGCTGAGTTCGATCTGGAGCTGAGCGTAATTTTTGTGCCTTCCGAAAAGAACAGGGCAGACGTCCTAACCAGGGTAAAGCGAGTGTAGAGGGTGCTTGTTTCATGGCACCAGCATTAGGGTCACCAAACAACTTGCAAGACAAAGATCCCTCACCTGGGAGGAAGAGTGATATTGAAGGAAATGGCTTTGTGCCAGTTGATGAGATGTTAAAAAGAACAGAGGGATAGAGGTAGATGCCTTGCTGTAGAGGAGATACAAGGATATCTAAGCTGGAAAAGAGAGGAGAGAAAGATAGAGAGTGAGAGATGGAATAGAGTTGAATTTAGGAAGTGATGATGAGAGATATAAGAGTGACTTAGGGTGGGGGAGTAATGGTAGATATGTGAGGGCACTGGAAGTGATAGCAGATGAAAGAGGAATTAAGGATAGAGTATAACAGAAGGTAGAAAGAATGGCTGAATGCACAGACAGGAGGTGATTGGTGGAAATAGTGGGCAGGGAAGAAGAGGGTAACCAAAGGGAGGGAATGTAGTATGTGTCTGTTCTGCTCTCAGATGATTATGGTAGCTGAATAATAGAGAAGAGGATGAAATGCTGGGGAAGCTTGATGGAACAGATAGAATTGAGGTGGGACAGAGTCCCATATGTACAAGCATTTACCAAGGTGGTTTTAGGATATCAATTCTGCTGTGGTGAATGGGTCTTCTTGAGCACAGCAAATCGCCAGACATCTTGTTCCTTTGTCATCTCCTCCATAAGGCTCAGTATCATGACATCAGCCTTCAATACTTCATTCAATATCTTCCTGGGTCTCTTCCTTCCACAACTTCCATCTACTTTAAGTAATCAGCGCTTCTTTATGCAACTGTCCTCATCCACATGCATCACATGATCAAACCAGTGCAGTCTTCTCTCTTGTACACTACATCTAATTTCTCCTATGCTTAACTTTTCTCTCAATATACGAGTGCCCTGTCATACATGTGCACTGACATTGCACATCCAGCAGAGCATACTAGCTTCATTCCACTCTAGTCTTCACATGTCCTCTGCATTTAGGGTCCATGTCTCACTAACATGTAGCATTGCTGTTCATACACAAGCATCATACAATTTTCCATTCACTTGGAGAGAGAGACAGAGAGAGAGAGAGAAAGAGAGAGAGACCTTTGGTTGCTAACAGAAGTAGAGGCTTTCTGAATTACCTGAATTTTTTCCTTCCTTTTCCTATCCTAGCAATTATACTGCTAATTAGGTTACCTAGGCAATGAAAATTATCTATCTGCTACTTCTAAAGAACTTCTGGGACATTTGAGAAAATCAATTTCCCATGTATCTATAGACTTTAAGGCTCCTGAGCATCTTCCACACACAAACACTACTTTATCTGTTAATCTTCCAGTGCTTCTATTGCATCTCTTGTATCTTGCACTGGGTACACCAAATAGAATTCCTGTCTATGCTTTCCCCACATATTGAACAGGGCCATTTATCTGAAGTGGGTAGTGTTCTGTGTGTTTTCTTGCTTACTAGAATCTTGGTCTTTACTAACTTAACTTTAAGGCTCTTTGATTCCAGGTTTTCTTTTCACATCTGGAATCTCTTTTCTAGTTCAATTATAGATTCTGCTATGAGATTAAGATCATTAGCATATAGTAATTCTTATGGGCAGCTGGTCTTAAATTTCTCTGAGATGGCCTGGAGAGCAATGATGAAGGGGTGGGTGAGAACCAAGCTCTGGTGAACACCTACTTGTACACTAAATTCATCACTGTATTCATGATTAAATCTTATCTTACTAAGAGCACTCCTGCACATGGTTTGTATAGCTTTCACAAGCCAGTCATCTATCTCTATCTTCCTCAGAGACCACCATATCACAGAGTAAGGTGCTCTATCGAAAGCCTCCTCCAAGTCAACAAATACCGAATACAATGGTTTAATCTTAGATAAATACTTCTCCTACAGTTGCCTAACTATGAATACAATGTCAGTAATGCTTCTCTTTGGCACAAAGCCAAACTGCATTTCATCAAGTCTAATTTTTTTCCGAACTAATTGGGCGGTAATTCTCTTTGAAACTTTCATCACATGGTCCAGTAATTTGATGCTTCTGTAATTACTTTTATCTAAGTCATCTCCTTTACCCTTGTAGCAGCTAACAGTAATGCTGTTACACCAGTCATTGGGGATGACCTTCTCGAATAACCTGATTAAACTATATAGATGACTAGACAGTATCTTACTCTACCAGATATTTTAAGCATCTCAGCAGTAACTCCCAACAGACCAGGGGTTTTCCTTTTCTTCATGCTTTTAATTGCCTTATCTATCATACTACTGTCAACCAGAATGGCTGGCCTCTCTGTTGGGTTCACATAAAGGAGACCCTTTCTCTCCCATTCATTCTTCACATTTTATAACCTTTTACAGTAGCACTTCCACACCTCTTTCTTTTCAGAACCACTAAGTACAAGCATATCATTATCCATCCAAACACACTTCTCTCCAACAACATCCCGATTCTCTCAGACACATCGTCTAGCAATCTGGAACACCTCAAATCTCTGATCTTTATACTGTAAGATATTGGCTAACCTCTTCTTTTCTGCTTCTGCCACTGCTAGATAAACCTGTTGCTTAGCTTCCCTTTAGCTGCCTGATATGATTCTTCACTACCTCTACTTTTCTACTCTTTCCTAACCTGTTTCTTCTCTTTTATAGCCCTGTCAACCTCATTCTTCCACTATCATGTCACTATTAGTGTAACAGAAGCTTTATTCCTACCACAGATTTGCTCTGTTCCTCCCAGTAGGTTATCCCACAAGATCAGCCAGCTCTCCTTTAATTCATACATCTCTATCACTTCTCATCAAATGCTTTGATTAGAACATCTCTGGCCATCTGAAGGATTCTTGGGCTTCCGTAATCTCCTTTTCAATATTGGTTTGTGTCTTTGGGTATTTCTAGCCCAAAGTCTGAAGTTGCTAGCCACTAACCTATGTGGAGTTGTACATTCTTCATCTGGGAGCAACTTTGTAATTACAAGCATCTGGTTATCTCTGTTTCTGATAAGAATGTAGTCAATCTGATTCATGTAACTACTGGATTGATAGGTGATCAGATGGCTTTCAGGTTTCCTGAGGTTAGTATTGTGGACCAGTAAGTCATTTGCTTTACAAAACTCCAGCAGCCTTATTTCTAGAACCAAAGCTGTAACCTCCATGCACACCCTGAAATCCATTGAAGTGCTGCCCAACATGACCATTGAAGTCACAAACCACAATGATAATGTCTTTTGTTATCAAAGTAGTCTGCAAATGGAATTTATTGAAATGGTCCTTTTGATCATCTGCCAGTCTGGCATGTCGACATATGCAGAAATGTCATTGTTACATTAAACAAGACTATTTTGAGCTTAATAATCCTATCACACAGCCTGATTATCTCAATCACCTTACCCACCCATTTCTCTTCCAAAAGAATACCTACTCTATTACTACTGCCCTTCCAGAAGAATTTGTATCTATATTCCTTGCCCACAAGCAAACTGAGACTCCCCTCCATTGCACCTCATGCACACAGCACACATCTACATACCTTCACTTTAACATTTCAACAATGTCACCAGACCTACCATGGGTAATGGAGATATTGAATTAAAAAAAAGTGATCAAATTTGTTGTTGGACTACCAAGTCAGCTACCTACATGTCAAAGCTTCAGTATGTTTAACGCCAAGAGAAACAAGATGTTTAAGATATATTTCTTTGTTTTGCTTGCCTTAGTTCTTGAATATTGCATTTCTTGGCTAATTGAATTCCATTATCAATTAAGAATAGTGGAAGGATAGACTACTGGAGAGGATTTACTCACCATCCTCAATTAATGAACTAAATATCTATGGCAGGTGCAAGGGAGACAACTGCCACCAACCTTACTGCAAACTTAGCTGAAATTGCCACATCTACTACTGCTATAAGTGAGACTGACAAAACCGCTACTACAGCCACTATCACTGCTGCTGCTACTGCTATTGACACCCCTGCTGCTACCGCTACCACCACAACATAGCAACGATCACAATCAGAAAGAAAGGAAACACCAGTACTGTGGGGTTTTTTTTTGTAAGAAAAACATGTGAACTTCTAGAACTGATACCATGCAAGATTAATTTTATTTTACTTATTTCAGTTTATTTTATCTTTTATTTCAACATAACTAAGCATCTTTATAAATGATTGAAACCAATTGCGTATTTTGCTAAAAATATAAATACATTTTTTATTCATGATAAAGTTCTCAAAGCATTTTCTTCTTCATTTATATATATATATATATGTATATATATATATATATATATATATATATATATATATATATATATATATATATATACAAGTGAGTAAACAAACAATGGAAGGGCACTCAACACATTTATTGGGAGTTACATGTATGGATCAAAACAGTTTGATTCAAATTCTGTGAAACTTAAAGTTTCAAAGCTTTTGAAGCTTATCGCTGGGCAGTGGAAATTTGAATCCAAATTTGATTCAAATTTCCACTGCCCAACGATAAGCTTCACGAGCTTTGAAACTTCAAGTAGCATGGAATTTGAATCAAACTGTTTTCATATATAAATATGATGATGATTATTATTTATTCTTAATAGAATTGAGGATAAAATCATGTTAATGATTATATCAAGTGGTCAGCATGAAATAAAACCTTGTAGGTAATTTGTATATATTATTAATAATTATATATATAATTATATTACAGGAATATGGATAAAAAAAGACCTTCTCTAACATGCTGAAAACAGATGCCAAAGGCACCAGAAAAACCACCATATAACTAAAAAAAAAACAGGCTGTAAGCAGGCAAATGAAAAATTCTGAATAAAACTTTTTATTGCTTTAATCTAAATACTAAATAAACTTTAATCTAAATACTAAATAAAACTTTTTATTGCTTTAATCCCGAAATTGGACCCAATACAAAATTAACTGTGAAGTTTCATTTAGTATTTTTCATTTGCTCGCTTACAACCTGTGTTTTTTGGAGTTATACAGTGATCTTTTAGCACCTTTAGCATCTTTTAGTGTCTATTTTCATCATGTTGAAGAAGGTTTTTATCCTGATCCCTTTAATATGATTATATATATAATTGTCAATTTAGTATATAGATTACCTACAAGGTTTTATTTCATGCTGACCACTTGATATAATCATTAACGTGGTTTTATCCTCAGTTCTATTAAAAATTGATAATAAAATATTTTTACTCCTGATTGAAATCACATTTCCTGCAAGGCTATTTCAAAAAAAAAACACAAGGTTGAAATGAAAAATATTAATTTGACATGCAAATATTTGTATATGAACATTGCTTCATATGGGTATGTATAAGTATCTGTGATTATACACCTTGAATATTGTGCTGATGATAGGAAATAAGCTTTTTTATTGCTTTAATCACCAAATTGGACCCAATACACAACTGTGAAGTTTTATTTAGTAGTCTTCATTTGCCTGCTTACAATCTGTGCTTTTTTGAGTTATATGGTAGTTTTTTAGTGCCTCTGGCATCTATTTTCAGCATATTGGAGGTTTTTTATCCTGATCCCTTTAATATATATAATCATTAATTTAATATATATATATATATATATATATATATATATATATATATATATATATATATTCCAGATTCAGCGCGCCAAAACTAAGACTTTTGAATTTTAATCTTTATAATGGATAGAATCACGTGCACGTTTTCACTGGTTGAAGACAACTAGCATGAGATTCTGTTCGATTATAAGAATATCGGCAATGTGTACTGAAGATAAATAGATACTTTAATTTGGAAGTATTGATTTTGAAACTATAGTCTGCAGATAATCGAGGTATGTACAATTTTCACTGGTCTAGCCCACCTGTTTTTGCTCCGCTGAATCCGTATTTGAGAATTTTTTAAGTGAGCTTCTTCTAGCATATTGACAGACCAGTCACTGGTCAATCTTATATACACAAGTACTATAATCTTTTTAGGATCTCAAAAAATTTTTTCCTGAACCTTCTGATTCTTTTAATGTGCTAGTTTCCTGGTATTAAATTGATATTAATTAATATCGAATTTTTACCATATTATGTTAATTAACCATAATCACATTTCTCAAAGTTGGTAAATTCAAAGCAGAAATTATTTTCTGCAGAGATATTTTCCGGATTCAGCGTGCCAAAACTAAGACTTTTGAATTTTAATCTTTATAATGGATAGAATCACGTGCACGTTTTCACTGGTTGAAGACAACTAGCACGAGATTCTGTTCGATTATAAGAATATTGGCAATGTGTACTGAAGATAAATAGATACTTTAATTTGGAAGTATTGATTTTGAAACTATAGTCTGCAGATAATCGAGGTATGTACAATTTTCACTGGTCTAGCCCACCTGTTTTTGCTCCGCTGAATCCGTATTTGAGAATTTTTTAAGTGAGCTTCTTCTAGCATATTGACAGACAGGTCACTGGTCAATCTTATATACACAAGTATATATATATATATATATATATATATATATATATACACACACACACATACATACACACACCACACACATGTATATCATCATCATCATCATCATTTAACATCAGTATTTCATGCTGGCAGGGGTTGGATGGTTTGACAGGATCTGACTGCATCATGAGCTAATGTCTTCTTTGGTATGAGTTTGATAGCTGCATGCCCTTCCAGACACCAACAACTTTGCAGCATGTGCTAGGTGCTTTTTTATTATATCTATACATATAACCATAAAAATGTGCGTGTGTGTATGCATATATGTTTCTTACATCTATACATATAGACATAAAAATGTCACACACACACACAAACAGCCACATATACCAGGTCATCTCATAAATAATGTTTGAAATATCATATATGTAATTTCTATCAAATTTTACAGTATTCTTAAATGTCAAATGGTATTAATTGAGACTCATATGAATTTGGAAACCTTTAACTTAGTATAATTTCTTTTTACAAAATAATGTAACTGAATTAATTACTAATATTAACCCCTCAAAGATGGATGTATCGAAGGAGCATTTAAGGCACATAATGCTTTAAGAGTTCAAAAAGAGAAACAATGCAGCAGCAGCAACCTGAAATATCCATTCTGTTAACGGGGAAGAGTACCTGAATGAAAGTGGTTGCAGAAAATGGTTTGTAAACTTCTAAAATGTTGATTTCAGCATAAGAGAGAGAGGCCATGAATAGGATGCTTTGTTGAATTTGATGATGTACTTCTTTTATCAAAGCTTGAGAAGGATAATGCTGTGTCAGATGAAGAATTGAGAACAAGCTCAATTCAAGCCATTCAACTATTTACCACCATCTTCAACCACTTGGAAAGGTGCCCAAACTTGGAAAATGGGTTCCCCATGATTTGACAGACGCCAACCGAAAATCACAAGTGGACATCTCCTCTCTTGAATGTATCTCACTATTTTTGGACAGATTAATGACTAGTGATAAAAAACGGATTTTTATGAAAACATGAAGCAACACAGGTAATGGCTTAGTTGTGGAGAACAGATTAAACCACAACACAAAAAGGACCTCCTCGCAAAAAAGGTTCTTCTTTCAGTTTGGTGGGATTGCATTGGAGTGATCCACTTTGAGCTGCTACCAACTAATGAAACAATTACTGCTCACACCTATTGCCAATAATTAGAGGGTTTGAGGCCTTATTATTCCCTTCAGGGGACTGTCACATTAAGTTGACAGCATACAACTACTTCATCGTATCACTACTGCATAAATCTCTCTGAGAGATTTAGAAATGTATAATTTCTAAACAAAAGGCCTGCTTTGATGAATCATAAAGGAATGGTGTTTCATCAGGATAATGTAAGGTCCCATACTAAAGATTACATCAGATAAAATTGAAGAACTTGGCTGGTAAAAAAATCTTTCACCCACTTTATTCCCAGACCTTGCTCCTTCTGATTACCATTTGTTTTGAAGCTTACAGAATCATTTAGATGGATTAGTACTCAAGATTTGCATAGAGGTCAAAACTGACCTCTCTTCCTTCTTCTCATCAAAACCAATGGAATTTTAAAAAAAACATGAGTAGATGGAAGGAAGTTATTGATAATGATGGGAATTATTAACAGGATTGAATTTTAATAAAATGTAAAATTAAATCACTTTTTCCCTTATCCAAAATTCAGACATTACTTATGGGATGACCTGATATATTGTATAAAGCATGAAGTTACTGCATCACATAAAACCAAACCTCCCCAAATAGCAGTGTGATTGTAAAACTCACCTGTTGCCAGTATGCTGCTATCTCAGGAAGATTTAAACACTCACAGAGGTAAACCAAATTGAGTACATCTTTTTGAAAACAACTCCCGCCAAAACCTGAAACAACAACAACACTGTATAAGGATACTATTTAACCCTTATAAGATTATCAGACAGATCTATCAGTTTATGGTTTTATGTGTTTGAAAGACAAGTTGATATATCAAGAATATGTAATTTCCAATATCTGTGGAGATTCTTTTACAGAATTTTGAATAATGATTTGTAATATAAGGAAACAGAGGCAGAATATATATAGCTGATTATATTAATCCTAGTATATGATTGCTATGTTCATCATTATTTAGCATATGTATTCCATGCTGGCATGGGTTGGGTATTATTTTATAAGAAACTGAAAGTTCCAATCAGACTGGGACTTGAACTTCTGATATAAATTATACTACAAGCCACATTTTATGCAAAAGTTGTCAAATAAATATTCATATTAATCATGCTTGAATATATTTCTGTTAATAGCATAAGCATCAATTATAATTATTTTTAACCATTTGTTTCAACCTGTATAAATCCATTATGCTCTAACATCTTAACAACATTTTAAAATATTAACAGATAATACATGCAAAAGTGGCTAAATTTTCTGTTCTGCTGCTAGACTAGCTGCTTTATCAACTAATTCACTGTTGTGAGTGAATTCTGCTTTCCATTTTCACAGAGGGCAATGAACTAAAGGACGCTGAGTTAATTAATTAAATCAGTGGTATGTGAATCAATATCCTAAAAAAACTAACCATAGTTGTTAACCACCAATAATTAAACAACTTTACTTCAATCATATCCAAGATCAATAGATGATGATTGACAGATATGAAGGACAAGCATATTACCCATCATATGACAAGTAACTTTCGAATATACTTTAGCCACCACACGTAATATCAGAAAATATGGCATTCATGCAATATCTATAATTTAACTTTTAAATTTCTTTGTGCTTATAGAAAATGATTAATTGAATATCAATTTTCAGAATTAAATGAAAGAAATTTCTTATTCAAATTTTTGCAATAAATATGTCATTATTTTTCGAAATCTTATCAACATAATTGAAAACTAATTTCTGTAAAATTTCATAAAAAAACATGAATCTTTTAGTAAGTTATAAGATGCTCATCCTGCACCTCTTATATTAACTCTCTCTTTATCTTTCTTTTTCTCTCTCTTACTTTCTCTAATATGATGTAAAGTGTGACTGAAGAAATCAACCAAACTAGCAAGTAAGCAACCAACCAATTTATATATCAGCTATTATTAATATAAACTATAACTAATTTCAACTTGTCCTAAGTATCTTCAGTTACAGGTTAAAGTGAGATGTACATATTTGTATGTGTATGCTATATACTTACCAACACTGGCTTTCAAAAACTTTGGCCCAATCCTGGTGTCAGTTCCAACAGCATGAGCCACTTCTGACACATCAGCCCCTGTAGCTTCACAGATTGCAGATACAGCATTGATGCTAGATATACGCTGAGCTAAAAATGCATTTGCTGCCTAAAATAATATTTAAAATAACATATATGTATCAACAACCTCACCATCATCATCATCAAAAACAATTTCATATGTATTTTACAGTTCCACTATAGTTTTGACAGGTTAAATTCTATGTAACAGTGAACTTAATAGTTCAATGGTTTAAGCCTTTAGCAATTAAATCATCCATGTGAAGCCCAAATATTCTACCCATTTTATGTTCAAATCAGCTAGATCTGAACTTTCATGCTTACTCAACAATGTCATTCTAAAAATAAACAATCCCATCATCAAACTCTTGAAGCTATGAGATAATGCACAATTAATTCAAAACAGTGGGAATAAACAAGCATTGCATTTGACAAAAAGTCAACTGAATGCCAAAAGGGTTAATGTGTTATACAATGAAACTAACAATAGTTTAGTGATTTAGTATTACAAGTACAACTTACAACAATTTAATGGTTTAGTGTGTTACACAGTAAACATAACAATTTAGTGATTCATTGTGTTTCACATCAACCCTTTTGTTAACATATTTCTAATGAAATAATTTAGTAAAATGACTTTGCCATTATTAGACTGGTGATTGGAACGTAGATTTATATGTAATTTCAATAGAGGATTTTAGTTTTGATAACTTTAAAACAAGAAGTTTGTATTGTAGAATTAGAGGTAGTCTCAAGTGGATTGGTATTAGAAGTGAACCTAACAACAATTTAGTAGTTAACAATTTAATGATTTAGTGTGTTAACAGTAAAGCTAACAATGCAGTAGCAATAACAACAGTTTAATGATTTTAGTGAATGCACTGATTTAAATAATAACTTGGCAATTTAGTGATACACAATAAACCTAACAGGAGTTTAGAAATTTAGTCTCATGATAGACCTAACAATAATTATGTGTGTGTGTGTATATATATATATATATACACACACACACATACAAATATTTCACGTAAACCCGGAGTTTCTACCTTTAAAAACAAGGAATTACAACATTTTACTTGTGTGGATTCTTTGCTACCCTGGTAACTATTTAGCTATTCTTTCCGTATTAATTGTTAACAAGGGAAAAATACACACACCTATATATATATATATATATATATATATATATATAATTCAGTGTTACAAAGAAGACCAAACAACAGTTTGGTGTAAGTATAACAATTGCATAGAGAAGATAAAAGATAGATTTAATCATCTTTGAAATACTGATTTAATGAGATGTTGA
The DNA here is from genome assembly GCF_046866305.1 of Octopus bimaculoides. Taxonomy (NCBI): domain Eukaryota; kingdom Metazoa; phylum Mollusca; class Cephalopoda; order Octopoda; family Octopodidae; genus Octopus; species Octopus bimaculoides. Next base: position 35,093,314 of record NC_142934.1, read on the forward strand.
AAGGTAAAAACAGGAGGAAACAAGACTGAAATTGTGAAAAGAAAAACAAAAGAAAATGAAGGAGATCAAGAAATGAAATATAAAATAATCAGTTTATGATTTGCTTTAATATAACAATTGAATTATGTTTGAATAACAATCTATACAGTAATTAAAGTTTTCACCAACATTAAGGGACATCTGGCTGCTAACTCGACTTAAAAGGTTAGACTACCATACAGAGCTACCATATTCTGACTCTACAGCAGTGCAAGGAAATCAAAACAAGTGTGAAAACATACCAGTTTTGATAGTTCTGAAGACCATGTGTTCATGGTGATGATTTTCTCTGGAGCTACCCAATGTTGGTATATCCACTGAAGGGCCATGATAGCTTCTTGACCTTCTGGGGTTGGGTCACCACCAATGAGGACCCGGTCTGGGCAAAGAAGATCCTTAATGGCTGTTCCTTCAGCCAAGAACTCTGGATTGGACAGAATCTGAAACAAGAAACCAACTTAAAGGAGGGAATCTTTTAACTAACAACAACCACACACACAAAGCAAAAATATTATTTCACTTTACACAAAATTTTTTAATCATCTCCACATGTTATATATTTGTGCATACGTTTAGAATGTTATCTCTCTCTTTAGCTATTTATTTAGACTTTCTGTCAAACCACCATTTTTACTCTTTATAAATATATATATATATATATATATATATATATATATATATATATATATATAAAGATAGATAGATAGATAGATAGAAAGATGTATATTTGCATATATGTATATATATTTGTATGTATGTATATATATATATATATATATATTTGCATATATATATATATATATATATATATATATATATATAGATTATAACTAATTTCAACTTGTCCTAAGTATCTGCAGTTGCAGGTCAAAGCAAGATGTACTTGTACATATATATATATATATATATATATATATATATATATATATATATATATATATATATATATATATTTGTATGTATGTGTGTGTGTATATATATATGCATATATAGGTATATGATAGGATTGCTTCAATATTTCAGGGGTAGTCTGAAATATCTAAGCAACCAAGGGATAGTTAAATCCGAAGGCACTCCTGGAGATTACTTGTGTGGGTACCCTCTTTGTTAGAAGGTATCCAGAGGCAGGTAATGGAGAAACAAACACAAGAAGAAGCAAGTCAATTGGGCTAGTTAGCCATTGATTTAATTATGTGGAGATTATATAGAGTCATTTACGATCGTTTCGATGTGCCAAATGGTTTGGCAGATCTCTTCAGAATTTTGAGAAGTGTGTGTGTGTGTGTGTGTGTCTGTGCGTGCGTGTTTGCTGAGTGCCACAGGCCAAGTCTGCGGATGGTGCAAAGTCTCTTCTAGACCTAGAGTTACGTGGTGGTGGAATAGTACGGGAACAAAGCCATTAGAGCAAAGAAACAGGCCTGGAAAGCGTGGAAGGGTGGGGGTAGCGGACAACTGTACCAGGTAGCCAAAAGGGAGGTTGGGCGGCAGGTATACATAGCCAAGGGTTAAGCAGAAAAGAAGTTTGCCAATGTCCAGTGACGTGAGGACCAAAGAACTGAAGTATTTCGGATTGCAATACAGTGTGTGAGAGATAATTGTGATGTCACAGGAGAGAAATGTGTCCGCATGGATGATGGTGTACTTGCATTTAATGATTCAGAAAAGAAAGAGGCTTGGAGAAGCCATTATGAAAGACTGCTGAATATGAAGAATGAATGGGAGGAGGAGAGCCTGCCAAATGTTGACCCAGTAGAGGGACCAGCTATCCGAATAGTCAGCTCCCTGGTAGATAAAGCAATTAAGGGTATGAAGCCAGGAAAAGCCCCCAGGACCATCAGGAATCACTGCTGAGATACTTAAAATATCTGATGGTGTGGGCTATGACTTAGTCACCTACATTGTAAACCAGGTTGTTCATGGTGGAGTCATACCCAATGACTGGTGTAGCAGTATCATAGTCAATTGCTACAAGGGTAAAGGTGATGCTTTAGATAGAAATACCTACAGGGGTATCAAACTGCTGGATCAGGTGATAAAGGTCACAGAGAGGGTCATAGCCCAACTCATTAGGGAGAGAGTCTGCTTAGATGAGATGCAGTTCAGTTTTGTACCAGGTAAAAACACCACTGATGCTATATTCCTGGTGCGGCAACTGCAGGAGAAATACCTAGCTAAAGATAAACCCCTATACTTAGCTTTTGTGGACTTTTGTGAAGCACGACCTTCGAACATTGGGCCTCACTGAGGAAATGACTAGTGACCGAGACCTTTAGAGATATGGTGTGCTTGAGAAGACCCGACAAGCTAAGTGAGACCATAACCTGTGGCCTATGCCAATGGTGTATAACCAACCCACTTATGAGTACCCTTCATTCATTAGACAATAAACTTTGCTTACAAGGACCTGTTGAGGCAAGTGAAATCAAAATTGGTGATGTGGCCGATGACAGTACCACCTGATTGGCACTCATGCCAGTGGAACATTAAAAGCACCATATGTGCATGATCGTTGCCAGGGATACTCACTGGCTCTCGTGACAGTGGCACATAAAAGCACCCACTATACTCTTGGAGTGGTTGACATAAAGAAGGGCATCCCGGTGTAGTAACTTTGCCAGATCAGATTGGAGCCTGGTGCAGCCTTCTGGCTAGCCAGTCCTCAGTCAAACCGTCCAATCCATGCTAGCATGGAAAGCGGACGTTAAATGACAATGATGATACATACACACACATATATATGCCGATAAGTGACCAAGACCTTTAGAGATATGCTATGCCTAAGAAGACCCAGCAAGCCAAGTGAGATCACAACCATGGTCAATGCTAGTGCCTGCTGACTGGTCCCATGCCAGTGGCATGTAAAAAGCACCATTCAACAGTGGCCGAGGCCAGTACCACCTGACTGGCCCTAGTGCCAGTGGCACGTAAAAAACACCCACTATACTCTTAGAGCAGTTGGTGTTAGGAAGGGCATCCAGCTGTAGAAACATTAAGAGATCAGATTGGAGCCTGGTGCAGCCTTCTGGCTTGCCAGCCCTCAGTCAAACCGTCCAACCATGCCAGCATGGAAAGTGAATGTTAAACGATGATGACGATGATGATGATGATGATGATATACATATATAATTTGTGAAGATATCATTAATTCTGTTATTATCCAGTAACAATTCAAAAATGATAATAACAGAATCAATAATATAGGCGATTTCTGTTGTTGTCATCAGTGTATTTTGACGATTTAAATAAGAGTTTTGACTGTTATTTTCAGCAGGTGGACATACTTAGTGTGTCCTTTGATTAATTTTAATCATTCAGCTATTTAATGCCCTTTTTGGGGCCTGCATGATAGCTATCACAAAATGAAAGTAAAATCATTATGAGGAGGAATTTTTATTAAACAAACAAAAGCAAAGCATTACAACGACCAAAGTTGTAAGAACTTCTGAAGTCTTAATAGATTTTAATAAATAAAGTCATGTGAAACAGTTGAACAAACATGTAAATAATTTAAAAAGAAAAAAGACTGTCAAAGAATTTTTTTCAAAAAATTGCAGAAATCTGTCCTGATCAAGAGGCCTATCTGCCAGGGAAGGCATGGGCTGACATGGAATAAACAAAAATTTATATAAGACATTCTATTGTAAAAATTTCCCGACATCTATGGAAGAAAATGAAAGACATTATCTATAGTTTTATTGTTTCACTACATTGGTAAAGTTATAATAAATCTTAATACAGTGATTTGAAAACAAATATAAAAACACTTTACCTTTCACTTGTTAGTTTTACATCTGTTGTTGGACATATTGTAAAAGTTTTGACTGAGCATATAATAGTTCATTCACTAAAGCATATGTGTTAAATGATAGGTAAAATTTAGAGAACAAAGTATTAAAATTCGCTGTTCCCATCAGGTGTAACTTTAGCCTGCAGTCTTTGTTTCAGCTCTTCAAATACCACATTTAACCCCTTTAGCTTGGTCCTTTCCCCTTGTTTCTTTCTTTGTAGGGTGTTGATATGCTTTCATAGTTCATTCACTGATTGCTTTATCCATCTTTTCCACCAAGGTTCTTTCACTGGCCTTGAAGATACTTAAACTTCTCAACTTGTCTCAGTGATGTTCCATTAACATGCAGGGTGCACTGAGAAGACTTTCTTGAGATGACCAATGTTCTAGTCTTTGCAACACTAATTCTGATCCCTACCTTGCAGCATTTGTCAGCAAATCCATTCACTGCATGCTGAAGAAGGAAGCTAAAGTAACTTAGGGCCATAATCATAAGTGATGGGAAGCGGGAGGTTGAATTGGATGCTAGAATTGCAGGTGTTGGCATAGGAATGTGCTAACTCCAGCATTTGATCATCATACTAACATGAGAAAAGAAAAAACAAAGGCCAGTTATATACAATAGAATGTCAGGAAATCATATTTTCCAAATAAAAAGTATCAAATATTTACTAATATCTAGTCTTCCTCCAAAACAGCACTATATCCTATATGGTATTTCCTTCTACATTATTAAGCAAAAAAATGGATAAATTAATTCTTATTTATATTCTTCACTGATACATATATTTACATGAACCTAATATCTATTTGTATTTAAATTTTATTATTATTGAAGTTATTACATGCTACATAAATTAACAGGGATGTTGTTTTGATGTTTTGCAAAAACAAGCCTCCTCAAATCTCAAGAATCTTTCTTAGGATTCTTGCAGAATAGAGAATTGTTCTTTTCTGCAGTTTGAAGATGATGATGATATATATATATATATAATTCGAATGGAGGCAAAGTAAGCAGGAAACTATAGGAATTTGTTTTAATGGCTGGAGGGTAATTATGTGATTTGTCCTTTTCTATGTTTTCTGTATATTCTTTATATTTTTTTGTATCATATAAACATCCTGATGAGGGGAGTGTCTGTTTCTTTTAAAATTTAAAATATGAAATATATATCATGTTACCTAGACACATCTCCGAAACGGCCCGTCAATGGAATTTTTGGTTCCTTTAAATATTATCCTGGTATTTTAATATGTCCTTTTAATGTTTTATATCAAACTTTTTGCTATACCTTTGTATTGTAACTTGTAAATTTTTATTTCATAATATCATATCGTGTGAATTTATAATTCACCGTGGGTTATTTCATATCGATTTCTTCATATCTATTTATGTATCTATATATCTATTATATATTTATATATTTTTAAATGTCAACGTATTTTTTTATATATTTACGTGTTCATATGTCTATGTATGATTTTATACTTGTATTATTAGGAATGTTTATATTGTTTTATTAATATGGAAGAATATACACATATATATTGAATCATCTGCTGGATAATTGGTCATGCTTCTTTAATTTTGAATAGTTTGACTGAGGACTGGTGAACCAGAGGCTGCATGTGCCGGTGGCACGTGAAAAATAACATTCGAGTGTGGTCGTTGCCAGTGCTGCTGGACTAGATCCCATGCAGGTAGCACATAAAAACACCTTTTGTGTGTGGTTGTTGCCAGAACCGCCTGACTGGCCTTCGTGCCGGTTGCACATAAAAAGCACCCACTACACTCTTGGAGTGGTTGGCGTTAGGAAGCGCATCCAGCTGTAGAAACTTTGCCAGATCAGATTGAGCCTGGTGCAGCCACTGGCTCACCAGTCCTCAATCAAACCGTCCAACTCATGCCAGCATGGAAAGTGGATGTTAAACAACGATGATGATGATGATATATATATATATATATATATATATATATATATAGAGAGAGAGAGAGAGAGACAGACAGACAGACAGATAGACAGAGAGAGAGAGTGCATGGTTATGTGTAAACAAACCACCTATAGACAAGTTAGATGTTGTTACTATATCAATCCTGATGAAGCAGTCTTATGAAAAGCAAACAACCTTTGACAATCCAATATTTTTATCGGTATCTAGGATTACAGTGTCCAAAGTGACCTTCCTTGTGTAAAACAGTAAGGTATAATTTAATGAAGATTTGGCAACTGTTTCTAGAAGTTGAAAAATCACATTGAAACTCTTTTGTTGGTTCAAAGATGGTTAAAGACAGCAGATATACTTAAAGGGTCAGTAATTGAACAAAGGATTCTTTAATTGAGTGATGTGTAAATGAAATATTATCTCTTTTATCCCTGTTAATCCCACAATCATCTCACACACAGTCAAATGAATCAGTACTTTAATAGAAAAATAAAAATAAAAATGAAAAAACCCAACTAACTGTGTACATCAGGCCAGACTTGATATTAGCCCTAAGAATATTGGTGATACTTTCAGCAGCTTTTACTGGTACAGTGCTCTTTTCTACGACAATCTTGGAGCTTTTTGCCACCTCAGCAATCTGCCGAGCTGCTCCTTCAATATATTTAAGATCAGCAGCTCGACCCTGAAAACAGAAAAGATGAGAATTCAACTTTGAATAAAATAAAATTATTGACAAATAAATAAATATATATATATATATATATATATATATATATATATATATATATATATATATATATGTATGTGTGTGTGTGTGTGTGTGTGTGTGTGTGTGTGTGTGTGTATATAGTCTGCAGATGCCAAACCAGCAAGGGGAAACTGCTGACCTCCCCTGTTCGAAGGTTATAAAGGACACAGGTTTCGTGTGTCACATAGCTAGCTAGAGGCGATGGCTTCTTGGAGCTAATTCACGGCAGCTTTCGTCCTAATTTTGGGACTGCCATGTTGGCTTGGCGATAACTATTATATACATATATATAATTATATGTATTTCTTCTATCTTAATGAATAAAAATTCTTCGGATAGAATAAATGGGTTAATAGAAACCAATGTTGCAAGGAACACAAAATAACTTTGGTGTTGTTCCTGTTTTTAAGGCAGGAACTCCTTGAAATTTTGGGTATTTGAGTATATTTAAAAATTTAAGGAATGGAGAAAACGCATGTTATAATTGCATACTTTATTCCTACATATGTTTCAAAGGATTACAACCTATGTGATCCATAGGGATCTGTGATATTAAAATTGTAACCTTCTCATCAGGGAAAGCATGGGAATCATCTTAAACGTAAGACATTATGACCGAGTATGAAAACAATAGATGGATAAGGTTATGACGTGATTCATTTGAAAAAAACCGTTAGAGAATTGGACGCTACCAGATAGTAGGTTGGACAACACATACATATAAATGTATGAAAACATACATGCATACATAAATATATATACACATATACACACATACATACATATATATACACATATGTATGTGTGTATATATATATATATATATATATATATATATATATATACACACACATACATACAGATATATGTACATACATACAGACGCTAATCACGCATACATATGGATTTATACAAATACATACACAATTATATATACATACATATACATAGATATGTACACATATACACACATATATACCTACAAACGTACGTACACACACCCACACAAGTATACATATACACATACATACACACAGATACACTCACACACACACATATCTATATATATATATAAATAAAAATATACACATATATATATATATATATATATATATATATATATATATATATATATATATATATATACATATATATAAATATATCATCATAATCATCATCATCATTTAACGTCCGCTTTCCATGCTAGCATGGGTTGGACGACTTGACTGAGGACTGGTGAAACCGGATGGCAACACCAGGCTCCAATCTAAATTTGGCAGAGTTTCTACAGCTGGATGCCCTTCCTAACGCCAACCACTCAGAGAGTGTAGTAGGTGCTTTTACGTGTCACCTGCACGAAGGCCAGTCAGGCGATACTGGCAACGGCCACGCTCGAAATGGTGTCTTTTATGTGCCACCCGCACAAGCCAGTCCAGGGGCACTGGCAACGATCTCGCTCGAAAATCCTACAGAAGCCAGTCAGGCGGTACTGGCAACGGCCACGCTCAAAATGGTGCATCTTATGTGCCACCCGCACAAGAGCCAGTCCAGGGGCACTGGCAACGATCTCACTTGGCTTGCCGGGTCTTCTCACACACAGCACATTTCCAAAGGTCTTGGTCAGTAGTCATCGCCTCGGTGAGGCCCAATGTACGAAGGTCTTGCCTCACCACCTCAGCCTAGGTCTTCCTGGGCCTACCTCTTCCACGGGTTCCCTCAACTGTTAGGGTGTGACACTTTTTCACACAGCTATCCTCATCCATTCTCACCACATGTCCATACCAGCGCAATCGTCTCTCTTGCACACCACAACTGATGCTTCTAATGTTCAGCTTTTCTCTCAAGATACTTACACTCTGACGGGTATTCACATTGACATTACACATCCAATGGAGCATACTGGCTTCATTCCTTGCGAGCTTACGTATGTCCTCAGCAGTTACAGCCCATGTTTCACTGCCATGTAGCATGGCTGTTCGTACACATGCGTCATACAGTCTGCCTTTTACTCTGAGTGAGAGTCCCTTTGTCGCCAGCAGGGATAAGAGCTCTCTAAACTTTGCCCAGGCTATTCTTATTCTAGCAGCTACACTTTCAGTGCACCCACCCCTACTACTAACTTGGTCGCTCAGATAGCGGAAGCTATCGACTACCTCTAGTTTTTCACCCTGGAATGAGATAGAAGTTGTTTCCTGTTTGTTTACAGTCTTTATTGCACCTGAACATCTGCCACAAAGAAAAACTAACTTCCTAGTTAACCTGCCTTTGATGTTGCTGCACCTCTTATGTGTCCATAGCTTGCACCGGGTACATCTTATAGAGTTACTACCTACTCCTTTTCTACATACTGAGCAGGGCCATCTACCTGTAGGAGTTTGTGTTTTATCTACCTTCCTACTTATTAGGATTTTGGTTTTAGCTAGGTTGACTCTAAGGCCCTTCAATTCTAGACCTTGCTTCCACACCTGAAACTTCTCCTCTAGTTCTGATAGTGACTCCGCAATTAGGGCAAGGTCATCAGCATAGAGGAGCTCCCAGGGGCAACCTGTCTTGAACTCCTCTGTGATTGCCTGGAGGACGATGATAAATAAGAGGGGGCTGAGGACGGAACCTTGGTGGACCCCTACCTCTACCCGGAAGTCATTGCTGTACTCATTTCCAACCCTCACCTTACTGGCAGCATCTCTGTACATGGCTTGCACGGCTCTCACTAACCATTCTTCTATCCCAAGTTTCCTCATTGACCACCAGATAAGGGATCGGGGGACCCTGTCAAAGGCTTTCTCCATGTCAACGAAAGCCAGGTACAGAGGTTTATCCTTGGCTAGGTATTTCTCCTGCAGCTGTCTTAGTAGAAATAAGGCATCAGTAGTGCTTTTACCTGGCACAAACCCAAACTGCATCTCATCTAAATTGATTCGCTCCCTCTCTGTAACTTTCATAACCTGATCTAACAGCTTGATGCCTTTGTAATTATTTGTAATCTAAAGCGTCACCTTTACCTTTGTAGCAGTTGACTATGATGCTGCTACACCAGTCATTGGGTATGACTCCTTCGTGTATCACCTGGTTCGTAATACGGGTGACTAGGCTATAGCCAACACTGCCAGATATTTTGAGCATCTCTGCAGTGATTCCTGATGGGCCGGGGGCTTTCCCGGTCTTCATACTCTTGATTGCTTTATCTACCCTGGTACTATCAACTCGGATAGCTGGTCCCTCTGTTGGGTCGACATACGGCAGGCTCTCTTCCTCCCATTCATTCTCTTTATTAAGCAATCTATCGTAGTGGCATCTCCAAACCTCTTTCTTTGCATCCTCGTTTAGTGCAAGCGTACCATCATCCATGCGAACACATTTCTCTCCTACGACATCACTATTCTCTCTCCTACACTGTCTTGCAACACGAAATACCTCGAGTCTTTGGTCCTCACGGCGCAGAACATTGGCAAATCTTTTCTTATCTGCTTCCCCTCTGGCTAAATAAACCTGTCGCCTAGCCTCCCTTCTGGCACATTGGTACAATTCCCTGCTACCACCGTTCTTCCAGTCCTTCCAAGCCTGTTTCTTTTGTCTAATAGCCCTGTCTACCTCCTTGTTCCACCACCACGTTACTCTGGGTCGAGAGGGGACCTTACACCACCCACAGATCTGGTCGGTGGCTTTCAACAGGTTGTCCTGCAGAAATCTCCAATTGTCTTCCACGTTGTATGATGCTATATCCCCTCCTATTTCGTTAAATGCTTCAAGTAACTTGTCTCTAAGTCTCTGTCCATTTGCAGGGTCTTTAAGCTTCCACACCCTTCTCCTCCAAGCCGGTCTAATTCTGGGCACCCATTTTGCCTTGATCCCAAAGTCGCTAACTACTAATCTATGTTGTGGGGTACATTCTTTGCCAGGGTAGGTTTTGGCATTTATAAGCTGCCCTCTTTCCCTATTTCTGGCGAGGATGTAGTCGATTTGGCTAGAGTGTCTGCCGGAGCGGTAGGTGATTAGGTGACTGGCAGGTTTCCTGAAGTTGGTATTGCAGACCATAAGATCGGTTGCATCACAGAACTCCAGCAGTCTGGTTCCCTCCTCGTTGCGGGAACCGAAGCCATAGCCTCCATGTATGCCATGGAAGCCTCCAGCACGACGTCCGACATGACCATTGAAGTCTCCAGCCACAAAGAGAAGGTCCCTGTCACTCGTCGACGAGGTAGTTTGCAAGAGGGATACACAGACACACACATATATATATACATATACATACATACATATACATACACATGTGGACATACACACTCACATAAACTTGTATACAGAATCATATACACACATGTATATTTACACACACACATACATCTAAATATGGACATGTATTTTTTTATAAAAAATACATCTACACAAATATGCTCCCATACTTATTCACAAGTACACTCATATATGAATATTTAGATAAACCTATGTGTAAATAAATACATCTTTACACGAAAATGTACATACATCCAAAAAATCATACGTAAATGCATATTGATATATTTTTTAAAAAATAATATTAATAAGAGTAAACATAAGGGTAAAAGTAAAAATATAAATGATAATGCGTATATGTACACAAAAAAGTCAATAGAAACACCTCTAGTTTATACAAAACCCTGAATATGTATACACAGACACACACATATACATTTTCTCTCACAGATACACGCGTATATATAAAAAAACACCCATACCGGTATATTCAAACGTACATAAATTTTGTATGTTTTGGTTGTTACAAGAGTTTATCAAGATTTAAAATATGCTCTAATTTAGGTTAATAAATTACGAAAGTTTAGATAAATAATTTGAATCGTAAATAATTTTAATCTACTAACCTTTGAGGGAATAATAGTATGTTTTATTAGAACTATTTGAAGAATTTACTTATTACGGGTAAATATGATAGCGTTTAAAAAAAATTGACTGTTATTTAAATGCTGAAAATGTATGTTTTTGCCAGTGTTTACATCTGTAAGAATGTTCTATGAAAGTATTTACCAGATTATTCTTTGAAAATAAAATGAAGAGGAGTTCTGTAACACAAATATTGCAAGATTTTCCACCCTTTTCATATGGCTTAGAAATAGAAAGAATAAGCCAGTCTAGTTTAAATTTAATGTTATTTCCGATACTTTCCCTGATGAGGTTACAATTTTAATATCACAGATCCCTATGGATCACATAGGTTGTAATAAAGTATGCAATTATAACATGCGTTTTCTCCATTCCTTCAATTTTTATATATATATATATATATAAGGCGAAGGTAGAAACTCCATAAGATATACCCAGTGTAAGCTTGTAAGCTATGGACACATAAAAGGTGCAGCAATATCAAAGGAAGGTTAACTGGGAAGATAGTTTTGTGTGTGGCGGATGCACAGGGGCAATAAACACCGAAGATGTACAGAAAACAGATTCCACTACATGTCAGGGGGAAAACCTAGAAGTAGTTGATAGTTTTATGTTGTACAGGTCGGGAAGCGTGAATACTATATCTTATTTAAAATGTTTTCGATCGTAAGTTATAACAAATACTATTGTTTCTTAATTAAAAGCTATGATGATAATCTTGTTACTTATAACTTAATTATAAATATTTATCACTAAGTATAACTCTTATTTTAGGCTGCGTAAATGTTATGATGCATACATACCAAGACGCTGAATGTTCAATACGTACATGTATGTTGAAGATATAGATTCGTATTCTTTTGACCGTTACATAAAAAAATACAGTTTCATAAATATACAGAAATAAATGCAACAAGTTGAAAGAAATGAGAAGTAAAAGGAATTAAATTTCTACATTAGTTTATTATAAACATTTGGCATTTATAGAACCATTAGAAATAAAGTCATTTTGTCGTAGAGAATTACGACTTAAAATTTACACTAACTAATCTTTCAATTCTAACTACAAGAATTCACAACAATTCAATATTGTTGGAATTGAGTATTGAACATGGCATAAATATTAGCCGATACTCAAGAGGGTGAGTGTCGTGGATTTGAATGGCAATCCAACGATCACTTGAGAGTGAGTGTCATTGATTTGAATGACAGTCCAACGATCACTGGAGAGTTTCCCAAAAATCGGGGTTTTTATAACTGCTCATACACGAATTCTAGAACCGTACTTCACGAAAGACTTCTTCAATGAAGTTCAGAATTCGCATATGGGCAGTAATTTTTAACCAATGAGAAATCAGTAATTTTTCCTGTTCAGGCAAACGAACCTACGTTCTCTCTTATGAGTTTGCTACAATAGCTTCCATTACCTCAGTGACCAAGTCAGTAGCAGGGGGAGATGCTCTGAGAGCATAGCAGCTAGAATAAGAATAGCCTGGACAAAGTTCATGCTTGTAAGAAAGGGCCTCTCACTCAAAGTGAAAGGGAGACTGTATGAAGCATGTGTGCTAACAGCCATGCTACACGGCTATGAAACATGGGCTGTGACTGCTGAGGACATGCATAGGCTTGAAAGAAATGAAGCTAGTATGCTCTGCTGGATGTGTAATGTCAGTGTGCATACATGACAGAGTTAAGCACCCCGAGAAAAAAGTTAGACATAAGAAGCATCAGATGTGATGTGCAAGAGGAACAACTGCACTGGTATGATCATATGGATGTTGCATATGGATGAGGATGGTGGTGTAAAGAAGTGTCACACCCTAACAGTGGAGGAAACCTGTGAAAGAGGTGGATCCAGGAAGATATGAGATGACATGCTGAAGCACGACCTTTGAACATTGGGCCTCACAGAGGCATTTGGAGACTATGCTTGAGAAGATCCAGCAAGCCAAGTGAGATCGTAGCCATGCCTGATGCCAGTGTTGCATAACTGGCTCATTTAAAAGTACCCTTCAATCATCAAGCAATATGCTATGCTTAAGAAGACCTGTAGAGTCAAGTGAAATCGAAGTCATGGCTGATGCCAGTGCTGCCTGACTGGAACCTGTGCCGGTGCACGTACAATGCACTATTCAAGTATGGTTGATGCCAGTGGCACATAAAAAGCACCCACTACACTCCTGGAGTGGTTGGCATTACGAAGGGCATCCAGCTGTAGAAACATGGCCAGATTAGAATGGAGCCTGGTGCAGTCTCCTGACTTGCCAGTCCTCAGTCAAACTGTCCAACCCTTGCCAGCATGGAAAATGGACATTGAATGATGATGATAAAAAAATATATATACATGATACATACATATATATATAATATATTAGGGGAGAATTCACAAAAAAACAAAAGACAAAGACATGTGGTGTAGACAACAAACAGAAATATTAGTTTAACGTTCAGGAAGTGAAAAAGTCTTTAACATTTTGAGCCTATGCTCTTCCACAGAAAGGAACACAGAAAGAAACAAGGAGAGAAAATATAGAATGTGTAATGGCTAGCGATCTATCATGGCGAATGCCGGACAGAGGGGTCACACAGGAGAGCTAAGAAAAAGGGGAAATAATAAAGTAGTAGTGATCCCAAAACGAAGGTGTGCGTGCATGTGTGTAAGAGAGTATGTATGTGCGTGTGGAAGAGGGCTGGTTACCTTGACGTGTGCTTGTGTGTATCTGTATGGATGTGGGGCTGGGAAGTGGTCAGTGCTAGTGTGTGCATGGTGGTGTGATATGATGTAGTGTTGTGTGGTGTGATGGTGTTGGGAGGTGAGGGAGGCGAGAGTGGGGAAAGCAAGGGTGGGTGGGGGTTAGGCTGAGGGTGGGGGTAGAGGTGGGGGTAGAGGTGGGGTATGTAGGAATGAGTGTAAGGGATGGGGTGGGATGGGGTGGATAGGGAAGGAGGGGTTGAATTTTGTAAGGGTGGGGTGGGGTTACGAGGGAGGGGTGATGATGAAGGGGGAAGGGAGAAGGTGGGTAGAAGTGAAGAGAATAGAGGAGAGTAGGAGTCAGAGCAAGAGAGGGTGGGTGGGTGGGAGGAAGTAGGAGTGAGGGGGAGAGAGGAGAGGGGAGGAGGTTAGATGAAGAGGGGAGGAGAATTGAGCCCATGTGGCGCAAAGGAGTGAAGAGAGACAATTAATCCCTGTTCATGGCGCAAACGGGAGTGCGGATGGCCCTTGTGCAAGGACAATCCAAACACAGACTGGTGTTGTAAAGACTGACCGGTAGAGTGGAAATGGTGCGAGACCGGGGTGTCATTGCCAAGTCAGATGTCTCGGAGGTGTTCTGCAAACCAGTCAGCCAAGCGGCGTCCTGTTAGCGCGATGTATAGACAAGAGCAGAGAGAGCAGGATATGCAGTAGATGATATTGGTAGAAGTACAGGTGAAGGAGTTGGTGATGTGATAGTGATAGGGTCGATGATGGGTGCTGGTGAGGAGGATGGTGTTGGAGCAGTAAGAGCAAGTGCGGCAGCATGGGCGGGAGCAGGAGAACAAGCCGAGTTGGGAGGTTGGGTTAATGAAGCTGTGGACCAAGAGGTCTCATAGGTTGTGGGCTTGTTTGAAGGAGGGGAGAGGTCAGTTAGGAAAGATGTGTGAAGAGGAGGGGGTCATATATATATATATATATATATATATATATATATATATATATATATATATATATATATATATATATATATATAATATATTACATATATATATAATATATATAGGTACTATATATATAGAAATAATATATATCTGTAATATAATATGTGACAATTATTTGGTTGTCATAATAAAACTCTGAGTTTTGGATGTTGGGGCAGAAAACTGCTCTGGCATCTCGTCAGTCATCGAGGCAATCAAAAATTGCTATGAAAATTACCATTAAACAAAGGGAAATTACTATGTAATTGATTGTTATTAAGACAAAAGAGCTGTTAGAATGACTGTTAAATAAGGGGAAAAAACCGAAGGGGAGAAAGTAAACAAGGAAGTAAAATACCCGCATGTACTTAATTTATTGTAAGGAGAGTTCCGTAATAAACATTAATACAAACTTAAGGCTGTAAATGCAGTAACCAAAGTAACCCATAGATATATATTTAGGCTATAGTAATGGAAATCAAACTTACTAATTTTTTAAGGGTAACAAGATTTGAAGTTACTTAAATAATGATTGTTATTCATATATCATGGAAGGGAGACTTTAGTGAATCAATAAAAATCAATAAAATAAACCAAACAAGTATTAAGGACTTTTCTCGATACACTAATCAATATTATTATTTACAAATTGAAGGACCATTCTTACTTTATATATGATTATATAAAAGTACAGGACAAATTATTACACCTGGAAAAGTATAGGTCAAGCTATTACTTCTAGTAAAGTAATGAATAAGAAACTTTTTACTTAAAATATTGCAGCAAAGAATGCCAGTTCTTCTAATTTATCATTGTACAAAACTGTTTAGCTAATTTGTAAGTTTGTATAATTAGTCACTTTTTTCTGTATTTAAGGTAGTAAATTAGCTAAATTCTATTTAAATAAGTATAGTGTTATTTGTAAACTATAATAAAATAAATTTTAATATTCAAATTTTAATTTTAGCTGCAATATTTTAAGTAAAAAGTTTCTTATTCTTTACTTTACTGGAAGTAATAGCTTGTCCTATACTTTTCCAGGTGTAATAACTTGTCCTGTACTTTTCCAGGTTTATAATCTTAAGAATATTACTTTTCATGCTCACATTTTTCCATGTAATCCATGATTTTTCCAGGCATTGCTGTTATAAGATAATTAATAATGTGTCAATTAATAATTTAAGATTTTACCTTATAAAATACTGAAAGATAATATTTCAATTTTTCCATGTAAGTGATGAAAATATTTCAATTTTTTTCATACTTAATAAACGTTGTGGTTGAATTATTTGATATTATTCATCCACACCAAATTAATGGCAGGGCATTTTACCATGTTGTTGATTGCACCATGGCTCACCAAAAGTTACAAACAACAAGACTCCAAAACCATCAGTTACCAGGCTCACCTTAAGTAACCTAGATTTTGAGTTGGTGATAATAGTACTGACTGCTGCTAATGTAGATCTATCAATAATTATTCAATACAACAGTAATTATAAAAGCATATCAGATACACACAAGTTGAAATTACCTAAATCCCATTAATATAAATTTGATTTATGAAAAATCCTTTTTAATTAATTTTGAAATTTAAAAAGTAAATTTGGAATATAAGCACTTTTAACCAGTGCCTTTTCTGGACAGCCTTACTACATGCTTTCAGGTCTGCCCAAAGAGACACAGCAAGAAATGACTATATTCCTGCCCTAATAAATTTAGATGCACATATCTGAAGCATATAACACATTGATGAACTAGCCTGATTAAATAATTAACTAAAAAGAAAAGGAAAGCAACTTAAAAGGAAAAGCATAAAAAGCAGAAAGCAAGTTAATTAAAGCTGAAAGAAAAAATTAATAATAACAGTTAAACTTTCGCTAATTCAACAGCATATTAAAAATAAGTTTACTAAGTACTTAATTAAAAATATACGATAGGTAAAGTCAACCTCGGTAGAATTTGAACTCAACGAAAAGACATACGAAAGACCACTAAGCATTTCGCCTGGTGCACTAACGTTTCTGCCAATTTGCCACATTTCATATATTTTATTTTTTCAATTAAGTATTTAGTAAACTTATTTTTAATATGCTATTGAATTAGTGTAAGTTTAACTGTTATTATTAATTTTCTCTTTCAACTTTAATTAACTTGTTTTCTGCTTTTTTTGCTTTTCCTTTTTAGTTGCTTTCCTTTTCTTTTCAGTTAATTATTTAATCAGGCTAGTTCATCAAGACCACTAAGCATTTTGCTTGGTGCACTAACGTTTCTGCCAACTCGCCACATTAGAATGTAAACATTCATTTTAGAAATATACTCTTATCTTAGCATTATTGCTCGAGGTGTTACTTCTTACTTCCTCACTTACCGACAGTAAATTTCATGACATTTTACCTCATGACTTTTTTCCTACTAATTTTTGTTCAATGTGACTAACAATTCTGAATTCCTCATGCATTTTTCTATCATTTAAGTCTAAGAAAAGTATACTTTTATTTTAAAATAAAAAAGTTTATGTTAATTGAAGATGAATAGGTGTCTTACTGCCCACCTTTAGACTTCAAATATTTTGATGTAACTTTTTTTCTACTGAACCAAATCTCAAACTATTTATGCCAAAGTGTAGCTGAGGAGGTGTTCTCTTTAAAACTGTTAACCTTTTGCAATTTAGTTGAGAACTGAAGAATATGTTCAACCACTACAGTGATTGAATGCAGCTATTATTCAGATCTTTATACTTCCAACATGTTTCCAAGAAAACATTGGTATTATTCCTGAGGGAATAAAATTATGTAAAACAATGCAATCATCTCATCAGGGAAAAAAAGAGAAACAAAACATATCAATAAGCCATTTTAACCGTATGTGATTACCGCATATATACATGATGAAGGGAAAGGCAATTTAGAGAAAGAGGAGGAGAAAGAAAGAAAGTAACAGAAAATTAGAGTGGAAATAAAGCTTAAAGGTGTGTAAATAGATATATGTAGTGGAAATGAAATGTAAGAAAACAGATAAAAGTCGAATTTTACAGATTGGTAGAAATTACTTATAGGAACTAAAGGTATGTTTTTGTCAACATTTACAATGATAAACACATTCTTTAAACGTGTTTACAAAAGAATTCTCTGAGAACAGAATGAGATACTATTCTTCGTTACAGAGCAGACAAAAAGATTTACTTTTATCATATGGAAAGGATCTAGATAGAATATCAAGTTTAACTTGTGGTTTGGTCAGTTTGACTGCTATGCCAGCATGCTGGTACTGCTTGCTAGTACCTTTAATTATTAATTGATATATATATATATATATATATATATATATATATATACATATATATATTTAGGCATACAATACTTAAACTGTCCTATGTAACCACTCTATTCTCATACCCACTTGTTGGCTTTTGCTCTAGTTGTTGGATGAGGTGGAGGGAAAACTGTGATTCATTGTAATTCACTGAATAGACTATGCACCAAAGCTTTATATTAGCTGGCAAGCGCTTTTGGAGATCTTCATATCAGGTGTTGACAAAATTTCCACAACTACCTTGCCACCATCATTCCCAAGCACTCAATCTCAGAGCCACTACCATCAATGTCGGCACATTGAAAGGAAGGAGTGGAGAGAGGATTGAAATGTTGGAGTGATGCCATTTGATGTGTGTGGTGTGCAAGAAGTAAGATGGAAGGGAGCATCAGTTAGATTCCTCATGTGTAAGAGACAAAGATTC
The DNA here is from genome assembly GCF_046866305.1 of Octopus bimaculoides. Lineage (NCBI taxonomy): Eukaryota > Metazoa > Mollusca > Cephalopoda > Octopoda > Octopodidae > Octopus > Octopus bimaculoides. The sequence goes on from NC_142934.1 coordinate 35,112,127, forward strand.
AAATAGTTCTAATTTGGCAGGAAGGATAGAGTAGGTGGTGTAGGCATACTGTTAGCAGAAAAGTGGGTAGATAAGGTAATTGAGGTAGTCAGAGTATGTGACAGGGTAATTAAGATGAGACTTATCATAGGTAAATTAACAGTTACATTTATCTCAACCTATGCTCCTCAGTCTGGGCTGACTGATGAGCAGAAGGACCAATTCTATGAGGTCTTTTGCAGACCACCTCAACGACAAATGACAGAGACTTTGTTATTGTGACTGGTGACTTCAATGGACATGTTGGACAGCATCCCCATGGATTCCAAGGAGTGCATGGTGGCTATAGCTTTGGACCAAGAAATGAGGAGGGAACAAAACTGCTGAAGTTCTGTAACACAAATAATCTTGTGATCTGCAACACTAACTTAAAAAAACCAGCCATCCACCTAATCACTTATCAATCTGGTGAGCACATAAGCCAGATTGACTACCTCCTCACCACGAGATAAATAGATGCTTAAAAATGCAAAGTCTTTCCCAGGTGAAGAGTGAACAACCCAGCATAGGTTACTAGTTAGTGACTTCAGAATTAGAGCTAGAAAGACTCAACCAATCTGGAAAAGAAGACTATGTAAGTTCAAAGACCCACCAAACAGACAAAAATTTAGAGATTTACTAATGGAAGAGAGGAAGAGTTGGTGACATATAGCTTAGAGGACAAGTAGAACTTCCTGCAGACGAAATCTGTGGTTGGTGCAGAGTCCCAGCTAGACCAAGGGTGATATGGTGGTGGAACACGGAGGTTGACAGTTCTATAAAAGCAAAAAGACAGGCCTGAAAAGACTGAGAAAATGGTGGAAGCAGACAATTATATAAGGTAGCCAAAAGGGCTGTTAGGCATCAGGTTTACATAGCAAAAGGGGTAGCTGAAGGTAAGATATTTGCAAATGTTCTACAGTATGAGAATCAGAGGCATGAGGTGTTGAGGATTGCAACGTAGTGTATCAGAGAGAATAAAAATGTGGTAGATGAGAAATGTGCACAAATGGATAATAGTATTCTTGCACTTAGTAACTCAAAGAAGAAAGATGCATGAAAGTGTCACTATGAAAGGTTACTAAATGTGGAATGGGAGGAGAGTGTACCAAATATCGAACCAATTTAGGGATCAGCCATTAGAGTTGATAGCAGCATAATAGATAAGGCAATTAAGGACATGAAGACAGGGAAAGCCCCTAGGCCATCAGGAATCACTGCTGAGATGATTAAAATCTCTGTTGGTGTAGGATACAGCTCCATCACCTGTATAGTTAATTAGGAGGTCACCATCCCCAATGACTAGTGTAGTAGTATCATAGTTAGCTGCTACAAAGGTAAAGGTGATGCCTTAGATAGAAACAACTACAGAGACATTAAATTGCTAGGCCAAGTCATGAAAGTTACTGAGAGGGTTATAGCTCAATTGATTAGAAATAGAATTAAACTAGATGAGATGCAGTTTGGTTTTGTACCTGGGAAGAGTACCACAGATGCCATCTTCTTAGTGAGACAGCTGCAGAGAAAGTACTTGGCCAAAAGTAAGCCATTGTACTTAGCCTTCGTTGACGTGGAGAAAGCTTTTAACAGAGTTCCCTGTTCTGTTATATGGTGGTCTCTAAGGAAGTTAAGAGTAGGAGTAGCTTGTTAGAGCTGTACAAACCATGTACAGTGGTGCTGTCAGTAAGGCAAGAATCGGCTATGAATACAGTAATGTATTTAGCATACAAGTAGGGGTTCACCAGGGCTCAGTTCTCAGCCCACTCTTATTCATTATAATCCTCCAGGCCATAACAGAGGAATTCAAAACTGGGTGCCTGTGGGAACTGCTATATGCTGATGACCTTGTTCTTATTGCAGAATCCTTAGCAGAATTGGAGATGAAATTCCAGGTATGGAAACAAAACCTGGAATCAAAGGGCCTTAATGTTAACCTGGCTAAGACCAAAATTGTTGTTAGTAAGAAAGAAGATAAAACTCTCTTTCTGTCAGGTAAATAGCCCTGTTCAGTATGTGGGAAAGGAGTTGGAAGAAATTCCATTCACTGCACCCAGAGTAAACTATAGACACATAAGAGGTGCAGTGGAATCACAGGTTGATTAACAGATAAAGTTGTCTTTGTATGTGGCAGATGGGCAGGAACAATAAGCACTAAGAGCGCACAGGACTTAAATTCTCTCAAATGCCCAGGAGGCTCTCTTGAGGTTGTAGATAGCTTCTGTTAGCTAGGTAACCAAACTAGCAATGGTGGAGGATGTTCTGAAAGTATTGTTTCTAGAATAAGAATTGGGTGGGGGAAGTTCAGAGAGCTATTACCTCTGTTAGCAACAAAAAGACTCTCTCTCAGAGTGAAAGGTAGACCATATGATGCTTGTGTGTGGACGGCTATACTCCATGGTAGTGAGACATGAGCTCTGAATGCAGAAGACATGCATGGACTGGAGAGAAATGAAGATAGTATTCTCCATTTCTACTTTATGCACTAGGCTTACCTCCCACTCTCCAATCCTGTCTTCTTGGCCCTGTACCACTGTATCATTGCTCTCCGCTAGCTTCGACCTGTGTGTTACACCCATGCCCAGTCTGACTGTATCAGTGCGTATGCCCGGCAGTTTGCTACCATCTCTATCCAGCTGTCTCCCACTCTCTCTCTCCTTCTCCTGCACTTCCCTCAGGTTGGGTAACCATGTATTTCCTTTGTGGCAGTGTACTTGTTTCTGTCTTCATTCCTGATCTCTGTCTCACTCTCCCTCCGGCCAAGTAACCTTGTACCTCCTCTACAGCAAGACACCTGTTTCTGTCTCTCTACCACACTATAACCTTTCATCATCCGACACAAGATCACCTCCTCCAATGCTCCCTTCTCTCTCAAAAGAGCTTTTTTTTTTGTCTTGCAAAGTACTTGGTGACCCTGTCAGTACAGGTGCCATGTAAAAGTAGCCAATCCACACTGTAAAGTGGTTGGCATTTGGAAGGGCATGTAGTTGTAAAAACTGACCTTGCCTGCGCCACATAAAAAGCACTAAGTCCACGCAGCTGAGTGGTTGCTGTTAGGAAAGGCATCCAGCTGTAAAAGTCCTGTCAAAACAGCTATTGTCAAACCATCCCACCCATGCCAGCATGACGATGATGATAAATATCATATATAATACATAAATATACATATATATATATATATAGTATACAAATATGCATATATATAAATACAATATATATTATATATACAGCTATATAATTATATAGATATAATTATAATTAAGGATACTGAGAAAGCAGCACCTACATGCTAGAAATAGACGTCAAATGACTTTAAAAGCCCAACATTTTTTCACTCCATATTATTTTGATCAAATATGCATGTAGTTGAGATGAATAATAGGAGCTGCCTTGTATATACATGTGAATATATGTATGTATTTGTGCATATAAGCATGTATTTGTATGGGTATATATATATATATATATATATATATATATATATAGTTGCATGTATGTATATTTTGGTACGTTCTACTGGCAAAGGTAAAGTAATTTTTATATTTTTAAAACAGAAATCGTTCAATCCAGAATTAACCTGAAAAACATTTTGCCAAATCGTTTTTTATTCATTTACCTCACTTTCAACCTGTGCTAATGGAGTGAAAAAAATTATGTGGTTTGAGAGTCATTTGATGTCTATTTCTAGTGTGTAGGTGCTGCTTTCTCAGTACCCTTAATTATAATCATATACTTATATATCTGTATGGTTTTTATTACATGCTGGCCACCGATAAGATCATTATAAGATGGAAAAAATGGTATTATACGTCTCACTCAGAGAAACCTACACCAGGTAGAAAGGAATACAGGAGATCACTTCTTGAGAAGACAAGCCAATTCATTCGCAGAATGTGATGGAAAGCTTACTTCTTTGAGAAAAAAGTTAATCAACAAAATGAGTTGTATTACATAAAACATTTCAATGTGAATTCAAATCACAAAATAACTATGGAACCAGTCCGATACTCCAAATGCATTTGATATAGCTATGGGATCATCAGATTCTGCAGAAGTAACAGACCTTGTGGGAATCTACATCCTATCCCAGATACAGTTATATATTCCAGGTATGGTTGGTGGTCTATACAGGGACAACGCATTATTCTTCATATATAAATGCAATAAAGTACAGCAAGAAAAATACAAGAAATCTTAATTTAAGTTTTTAAAAAAATTTGGACTCTCTATCACCATAAATAGTGAATACTGTAAAGTAAATTTTTTAGATGCTACTTTCGATATAGGTCTACACAAACCGTTTCATAGACATAATGAGAGCCTAACATACATAAATGTAGGATCTAATCATTCACCATCAATAATTAGGGGACTAGTTAAGAACATCTTGGCCAGAATGTCTAGATTATCCACCAATGAGAATATATTCAACAAACACACACCCTATAATAACACAGCTGTAGCTAAGACGGGATACCATGGGAAAATTCATTACACCCCTTATAGTAGTAAGAATAATAACAATGATCTCTTTCATTTGCTACTAGGGCGAATGATGAGGGGGACAATACAAAGACAAAGTGTGGGGATTTACATATAATGGAATGATAAAATATAAAAGTATACTTGGTATACATTAGAAGAAGGATAGTATACATAGTCTATGACACTAGTAAAAGATAGGAAAAAAAGCGATCGTAATGGTATCCCCCTGATTCAGGAGGACCTCTAGGGATAATCAAGGAACCCCACCATCCAATATAACTCTGGATACTAAAGATGAGAGCCCCCTCCAACTTCTTTCTTCAGACTCACAGAGAGTGTTTTCCAGAGATTCTTATTTCACTAATGGCAGCCACATCCAAATCAAGTGACCTCCTGAAATCATTGAGCAAGTAACCTTGCTTCCAAGCTGACCTCAGGCCATGCACATTCACACACCCCATTCTTAGCACAGCCTTGCTAGTCAGAGAAAGAAAATGAGGAGGTTACTCACTTTGATTTTTGAGAAGTCTGGAACTTCCAGCCTTCTCTACTGGCAAAAAGCCTTTTATCAACAGATTTTTTTAAAATCCCCACACTACCTGGGAATTTTTCTATCACAGTTTTATAAATGTCTGACAATGTTTTAATCAAAAGTCTGTCTTTGGGGGTTTTGAGGATGAAATCCTCAAATTCCTTTCCCTCTGTCTCTATACTGTTTTTGTTTTGGCTAATAAAATCCATCATTTTACTGTAACACTTGTTCACAACAGTGAAATTGATGGAGACAATTCTTTTACAGTCTCATGAATATTTTTGAAGTTTTGTAATTGATAGTTCCTGTGTTCTAGTGATTTCATGCTGTTGTTGATGATGCTGCTGTTTTTGAAGTTGTTGATCCTGTTCTTGTTTTTGTTAGAGTGGTTGTGAATTGTGTTGCAGTTGTGGTTTCAGAATAAGCTTTTGTTGATTTCTTGGAGTACTCTCCTTCTCTTTCACCTTCCCCCTTTTGTCACTGTGATCCATTGATCCTTCAGCTCTTCCTTCTCCATGTCATTGCAGTTGATGTTGGTTTGGGAGGAAGAGCATTCAAAATAAACTTGTCTTTCCATGGCAACCGGGGGGTAGACTCCTTTGTCTTGGTTTGGGAGTGGGTGTAAGTATGTTTGTGAGAATAGGTGCAGGAGTCTTGAGCACTTGTTTATGATTTTGCACTTGTATTTGTAATGTTGGCAGCAGTGGGACTTTATTTTTCTTTGTTTGAGGGTATAAAACCTTTAAGTGATTTACAGATCCACATTTGTGGCATCTTGGCTTTCTACCTTCCATGAACACTGACAGGTGAGTACCACCCAGGAGACCAATTAGATCGCACAGCTGATTGATATGGTCCTGCTTGCATTGCAAGGTCAGTTCCATACCTATACCTAACCAGTTTTGCTTAGGTAGTTTCTTGACCTTCAGTATTGTGATTTTGTCTTCTAAACCTGCCAAGATGGCCGCCTCCCATCAGGTAATGGATATTTCCCTAATCTTCACAAGAAGATTACATTTAGCTTCTTCTCCCATCCTAAATCTCACCTCAATGGTGATTTGGGTGTATCTGGGGTTTGTTAATAAGTGTAGGAGTGAAGGGGTGGTGATGAGCAAGAGCTGAAAGAAATTAGTGAATGGTAAAAACAAAATAATTGATTGAAAGTGAAGTTGGGAGGTAGTGAAGTGTTTACTCCAACCCCAACCCAGATACACCTAAATCTCTTATATATAGAATCACACAGCACAACACAACCTGAGATCAGTTTGATAATCACCACCGATGAATGTGAAAAAGTTCTCCAGAAAAGTTAGCAAGGAATCTTAAAAAAATCTCCCCACTGAACTTAACTAAGAACTTACTAGATCTACAAACCAAACTGTAAAATTTTATTATTAATAAATTAAATTGATTACAACTACCAGTAAAGTCACTCTTTTCCTTTTTCAAATATACCTAACTGTACCAAGGATTTCACATATTTTCCAATATATATATATATATATATATATATATATATATATATATATATATAATATATATATATATATATATATACACATAAGATATACTATATTAATAATTATATACATAATTATATAAAGGGATCAGATGAGCCTCTCCAAAACACTGAAAGTAGATGCAAAATGGTGCTAAAAACTACCTTAAATGTCCTATAGCACAGGTTGCAAGCGGGCAAATGAAAAAGAATAAATCAAACTTTCTCGTTAATTGTGTATCGGAACCAATTTCAAGTTTAAAGTAATAAAATACTTACTGCTATCATCAGTACAAATATTCCATAGTATAGCATTACAAGCGCTTATACATATCCATATGAGCATTAAAGTTGCAAAGCCAAATACATACATTAGCATGTATATACAGGGAAAGTCAAATTTATATTTTTCATTTCAACCATGTGCTATTTATCAAAATAATGTCCAAGTGAATGTGATTTTGAGCCAGAGCAAAAATACTTCTATATATATCTATATATATAAAGATGAGAATGTGTGTCTGTGAGTCTGTCTGTGTGAATCCCTAAAACTTAAGAACTACACAACCAATTTCATTCAAATTTTACACATACCTTACTTAGGGTCCAGGTAGTGTTTTAGGCCCCCAAAATGTTTAACTTCTTGCCCAGTGCAAGCCCAGTGCAATATCACATCTCCTCCACTATTGCAGTACTAAGTGTCAAAAGTGAAACAATAACATCTCTCTATTCTAATGTCAGACACTTTCACTTTAATACTGAATCTATTAAAGAGAAACTATTATCTCACATATATACAGGCATACATACATAAATGCGATCGACAAACTTTTATTCCCTACAAACTGAATTTTTTAAAAATCTTTTTTCACACATTTACTTACTACCATATATATACACACAGAATACACACTTATACATACATATGTACAAGTACACACATACATACAAATGTACAAATACACACATACATACAAATACTTGTCAGTCTTTTCCAAATACGATCAACAGTCAAACATTTCTTCCCTACAAACTGTGAGTTTCTTGAAAATCTTTTTTAAAACACATTTACTTACTAACATATATATATATATACACAGAATACACACTAATACATACATACATACATACATACATACATACAAATACACACATACATACTAATACCTGTCAATTTATTTATTTATTTGCCGTTTCTTATCACCTTTTCCCCCTTCAATTTTACACATACTTTCCAAGACAATTTCTCTGTACTTTCACCATTTCTTTTGGACATTCAATGCCACCAAAAAAGAGAAGTTGCCTCAGTCGCCATACAGCGTCAGCACTGGCGCTAAAGGCAATTAGAGCAAACAAGTCCTCCGACCAAACTGCTTTTACACTTTCACAAAGCGCCTTATGTGCAACGCAATTTGTCCATTATCATTTGCAAATGTGCCTTCTGCTACCGCTGTGAGACCTTCACACAACCACTACCAGCTATGTTCTACGTTGCAGTAGAACAGTCGATGGCGAGAAGCTGCCTGCGGTGTGACAAGTACCAACAGCCATTACTGGCTCCTACGGACTTTCAAGTATGAGCCAAACTTTAATTACTCCATCCACGCTGACATAAATATAGGGGAAATGTGCTTCAATTGCCAATTCTGCAATGCTAAAAAGTGGGCTAGGGAGACACCTGGAATGTGCTGCTTAAACAGTAAGGCCAGCTTGCCCCCTCTTCCAGAACTGCCACAGCCTTTGAAGGAACTACTTACTGCTTCTACCACAAAGTCATCAAAATTCCTTCAAATCATCAGAAATTACAATTGTGCGTTTCAGATGACTTCTTTTGGGGCTAATGTTGTCATAAACAGTGACTGGATGCCTACTTTCAAGGTCCAGGGACAGATGTACCATTTTATTGGGTCACTCCAGCCACTACAAAATTGCAAGCCTTCGTTCCTTTAAATTTACTTCATTTCCCACTACAGTAGGCAACTTGATGTGCGGTTTGGCGTTATTCCACCACCTGCAAACACTGACGCTGATACTTTTGACAGGGACGTTCTACTCAAATATGCTTCATGAGCACAACAGCTATATTCGCAGTTTCAAATACGCCTTGCAAACAGCCCCTTCACCAAACTTCACCATTGTCATCGATACTGACAAAAGATCTTCTGGAGAGCACGCATGCCGTTAAAACGCTCTTTCAAGCAATGAAGTGGCTGTACTTCTCCATGGTGAACAGCACAATAAGCGATACATACTTATTCATAGCAGTGACAGTCGTTTTCAACTAGAGCTGATACAGTATGTCTGTGTCTTAAGTCATCCACATTGTGGCCCCTGGTGAAGACTCTCAAACTTAACACTAACATGCGTGCTCATATGCGAGGTGACATAGCATCAGCAGAATACCCTCCTTGCACTTGGCGAAGGCAAAACTCCCTGCGACGAAAAGGGTAATGTTGCCATTGATTCACTTTGTACCATTGTTAATACACCTTCTGATCTCACAGATGCAGTGTTCCCAGATCTCCAAGCAAATTATCAGAATATGGATTGGATTGGCCAAAGAGCTATTTTGGCCCCGAAAAATAAAACTGTTAACCATATTAATGATCAAATGCTAAAACTCATTCCTGGGGATTGCTATATATATATAAGTCTATCGATAGAACTCCTGACCCCGAGGACATCATCAACTATCCAATAGAGGTACTAAATTCCTTTCAGCCCCCTGGACTAACCCCACACATTCTGAAATTTAAACTTGGTGCCCCTATTAATGCTCATTCGAAATTTGGTTCTGCCAAAACAATGCAATGGGACACGTTTGATTGTTAAGTCCTTATCTCCCAATCTAATTGAGGCCACAGTAATCACAGGGTGCGGTCGAGGCAACGTTGTGCTCATACCAAGGATGCATCTTTCCCCATCAGGAGCAGACTTATCTTTTACATTTCGGAGGTCCTAGTTTCCAGTCAGGCCATGCTTCGCAATGTCAATTAACAAAGCACAGGGGCAAATGCTGTCTGTCGTGGGAATACATTTGGGGGAGCCATGTTTCTCTCATGGTCAGCTTTACGTTGGCTGCTCATGTGTGGGCAGCAAGAGTCATGCTTTCACGTTCGTTCCACAAGGAAAAACAAAAAACATTGTGTACAAGGAGGTTTTATAGGATTACTTCACTTCCTAATTTTATAACTTTTTCGAATTTAAAAAAAATTTTTGCCTTTTCGTCAGAAGTTTCTAAGTAGGTGTAGGTTAATATTCATTGCAGTGCACTTGACACTCCCAACCATCAGCTGTAAAAAGGCTGATTCTCGCGATGTTACAAAGCTTCATTACAAATCAGACCCTGCTCAAAAATCAGCTGTTCTTCTTCACCAACCCCCATTCGGCGGGCATTGGAGGACCATGGGCACATTACTATTTCACTTCCGTACAACTCTCAAAGGTCAACAATGCTTTTATGACAACATTTACATTTTTAGGTGGTTCCCTGCAATTACTTCACACTTCACCAACACCTGGCCTCCACTCAGCTCTATTTCCCTCCCTTCGTCAGCACAACAGCCTTATCTTCTACATCCGATGTACATGGAACATCTCCCCCTTTCCATCTCCTCTCTCAACATTACAGTTTACATCAGTGGCAACAGGATCACGACATACAATTTCAAAACCAAGCAACATATCATTTTATACAACAACAAATGTAATCATAACGACGATCAATGAAACAAATGGATAAAAATAATTACATGAAGTAACTATCTCTTACACGCCATTACAATTTACATCAAATAACAAGACTTCAAAAGTTGATAAAACTAAATACATACATCCTCTCTCTCACTATTATATTTTACACCATTACATTTTATATCAAATACAAAATATTCAAAAGTAACAGGTCATTTTACACAACATCTCCATGACAGAAGTGTTGTGATTCATCTATTCAGCACCACTACACTCTTGACGGTCTGACATATGGTGAGTAGATGCTATTGTTGTATATTTTCAAACTTACCCATATTTACTTACCCATGATTAATCCCCCTCTTTCCTCCATAGGGCATCCATTCTGTTTTCACAGAGCATGAAGTTTTGTAACAGCATGTCTGCTGCTGTTGGTGGAAAAGGAACACACCATATTCATCTGCGAACGTTTTACACACCCTTCTAGGACTACCTACCAAATTGTTACGATTGTGAGAATGATAACACAGCCTTTTCAGGGCCACCTTACATTCTTAGAGTGTTGCAATGCTCTTTGCAGGGCTTTCTATCCAGTTGCAAATCGATTGGTTGGGCGTTAACTTATATCAATCTTTGCCTCAATAATCATAATTGAATAGAATCAATAACAGTACTTTAAAGCAATTCAGCCCCGAGCAACGCCAGGCACCTCTGCTAGTCCAATATAAAATAAAGGATAAAATCACTTTAATGATTTTATCAAGTAGTCAGTGTGTTGGAGAGGCTTGTCCAGTCCCTTGATATAATTATGTATATAATTTATTAATATAGTATATAAAAATTATCTATGAGGCTTTTAATTCACAATTTGTTCAACTAAAGGCGGTGCTCCAGCATAGCTGCAGTTAAAAGACTGAAACAAGTAAAATAATATATATAGATACACACACACACACACACATATATATATATATAAATAATATATATATCTGTGACCTCTGCCAGAAGTGTAGCCAGCTCATTAATTCCTATCTTTACTTCATAGGACACTAAAAACCCTGCTTGCAAAGACCTGTTGAGGCAAGTGAATTTGGAATTTGGAATTTGAAATTTGAAATTTGAAATCTGAAATCGAACCAAATCCGACGACTGGCACTCATGCCAACCTCTCTTTCATTGGACACTAAACTCTGCTTGCGAAGACCTGTTGGGGCAAGTGAAATCATAATTGAACCATACTCGATGACTGGCACCTGTGCCAGTGGAGCACTAAACAGCACTGTCGGAGCGTGTTCATTGCCAGAGCAGCTGTCTGGCTTCCGTGCTAGTGGCCCGTAAATAGCACCATTTGAGCGTAATCGTTGCCTTCAAGCACTTGTGCTGGTGGCACATTAGAAAATCATTTGTGCGAGGTCATTGCCAGTGCTGCTGGACTGGCTCCCATGCAGGTGGCATGTAAAAAACACCTTTTTGAGCGCAGCCATTGCCAGTACCATGTGACTGGCCCTCGTGCCGGTGGCACATAAAAGCACCCACTACACTCTTGGAGTGGTTGGCGTTAGGAAGGGCATCCAGCTGTAGAAACTCTGCCAGATCAGATTGGAGCCTGGTGTAGCCTTCTGGCTTGCCAGTCCTCAGTCAAATCGTCCAACCCATGCTAGCATGGAAAGCGGACGTTAAACGATGATGATGATGATGATTTATATATATATATATATATATATATGTATATATATATATATATATATATATATATATATATATATATATATATATAATACATAAAAAATTATTTTTCAGAATGAGATAAAAAAACCAAGGCTGTGAAGATTTTAGAACATTTATAAATAGGTTTTACAGCTGTTTCCAGGATATTTATTATATCCCTTCATCGGAGATGGTGTGAGAGAATGGTTAAGCAATAGTTAATTTAGATAAGATAAGAAATAGAGAGTGAAGTGAAGGAATGAAAATAGATGTGAGATATGCAGGGATATTGCATTTGTAGATCCGTTATTTAGGTGGAATGGTATACATATAAGATTCCAGTACCTAATGAGTAAAATCCAATAGTATCTAAAATTGGTCATTCCAAGTATAGAGTTTGTACACAGTGCTAATAAATCAAGGGTTTTATTTAAAGTGACCTAAAAGTAGGAAATGTATTTGTAAGGCCAAATCGAAAACAGGAAGAGAGGAATAAAAAAAAAGAGAAAAAAAGAAAACAGAAAAAAAAGAGAGAAGAAACCCCTACCCCGGAAGAGAGGAATAAAGAAAAGAAAGAAAAAAGAAAACCAAGGAGAGAGATAATAAGGGAAAGGGTACCAGTTAGTGGTCAGTCAATTTGAAAGTAGGAATGCGGAGATGAGGGTGATAGAGAGAGAAAGGTATTAGCATGTAAAAAGATAGAAGGAATGGTGGGGTGATAAAAAGTAAAGGAGTGTCAGTTAAGTAGTGATAGAGTCTAAGTAATGGGGCAAAGAGAGGGGTAGTAGTATGGAATGAAGAATTTAGGAATATAGATTAGGTGGTTGGACAGGTTAGTGCTTAGTAGTAGAAGAAAATATATATGTGAAGATGTATACATATGTATATATTAGACATGTATATATATATATTTATACAGATGTTTATACATATCACTATCTACATATACAACTCGTACTCATGTGTATATGTACACATGCACACCCATATATAGGTGTATCTGTATGTATTATCATCCCTACATACATACATTCACACATACATACATCAATATATATATATATATGTATATAATATATATACATATATTCTATACATATATAAAATATATATATATATGATATATATACATATATAAAAAAAATTTTTAGGTTTCAGCTGCAAAGCTGTGGTCATGCTGGAGCACCACCGTTGACTGAGCTACACTATTATTTGAAACCTCTGGTATGTGGCATTTGGTCAATGAGGGAGTTTGATGCTGCTGCATTCATCTATGTTTCCTGCCGTGAGGTAGGCTTGTCTGGAACCCATAACAGGAAGAGATCCAGTTTTGTTTTAAAGACACTTATATCCACACTATGCAGGTCTCTCAGGAATTTTGGAAGGATATTAAAGAGCTGTGGGCCCTTGATGCCGAAGCTGTTGCAGTATCTGGTTCTGTATTTTGATGGCAATGCTGGGATCTTTGGCACTATGCAGTGGCGCCCTGTTCTGCAGTTTGAGTAACTTACAATGCCAAAGTTTGGTACAAGGCTTTCAAGGATTTTCCAGATGTGTATCACTGCATATCTCTTCCACATTCATTTCAGGGAGAAGAGCTTTAATTCTTTCAGTCTTTCCCAGTAGCTGATATGTTGCATCGAGACGATGTAGCTTTGTTGGATTGCTTCAAGTTCCCACTGTGGATTTTTTATTATGTGGTGACCATAGTTGGGAGCAATAGTCTAAGCGGCTGAGAACGTATGTCCTCCAAAGGATCATCAATATCTCTTTTTTTCTTGTTTTGAAAGTTCAGAGGATCCAGCCAGCCAGCTGTCTGCATTTTATTACCAAATTGGTAATATGCAGTTGGAAAGATGCATCATAGCTCATGTCAAAGCCCAGATCACACACTGATTTTGATTCAGGGATCTCAATTCTTCCTAGGCCAGTGTGTCCTGTCTGCATGTCATTTAGCTTTGTGCTGGTAGTGTTGGGCCTGGAATTTTCCTGCATTAAACTGCATGTTGTTGTCCTCAGCCCACGTGTATATTGCGTCCAACTCCTGTTGCAGATGTGCAATATTTCCAGGATTTTGTATTGTCTGAGAGACTTTTGTGTTATCTGCATAGCTAGCAAGGGCAGCTATCTGAGCAGCCAAGGACATGTTTGAGAGGGCCACTATGAACAGCACTGGCCCCAAGACAGTGCCCTGTGGAACACCACTTGCTATTTGTGTTTCCCTGGAGGTGGCTCCATTGGCCACTAATGCCTGACGTCTATCCTTTAGGAAGTTGTGCAACCATTCTCCAAGTTTTCTGCATGTGCCGAGATCGCACAGTTTGTGACATATCTTACCATGGTCAACTTTGTCAAAGGCTTTTGCAAAGTTGAGATATATCACATGCACGCTTGAGACATTCAGCAGCTGTTTTAACACCCAGTCGTAGTGTTGCAGGAGCTGTGTCAGATAGCTTCTACCTGGACGAAATCCATTCTGGGTGTCTGTTAGCAAGTGATTTTCTTCTAGGAACATGATTAGTTTCTTGCAAACTATTTGTTCCATGACTTTATTGATGTGTGAGGTCAGAGAGATAGGCCTATAATTTTTAGCATCTGCTCTGCTTCCTCCCTTATGGATAGGGCATATTATCCCTTCCTTCAGTTTGTTTGGGAGCTTACCACTTGCAAGGAAGCTCTGGAGGAGAAGCTGCAGTGGTTTTGTAAGGGCTCGCTTGTATGATTTGAGTACCGCATGGATGATGGTACACTTTTAATGATTCTGCAAAGAAAGAGGCTTGGAGAAGCCATTATGAAAGGCTGCTGAATGTGGAGAATGAATAGGAGGAGGAGAACCTGCCAAATGTTGACCCAGTCGAGGTATCAGCGACCCGAATCAATAGCACCCTGGTAGATAAAGCAATTAAGGATATGAAGTCAGGAAAAGCCCCCAGCCCATCAGAAATCACTGCTGAGATGCTTAAAATATCTGGTGGCGTGGGTTATGGTCTAGTCACCTGCATTGTAAACCAGGTAGTTGACAAAGGAGTCATACCTAATGACTGGCATAGCAGCACCATAGTCAACTGCAACAAAAGTAAAGGTGATGCTTTAAATAGAAATAACTACAGGGGATCAGGTGATGAATGTCATGGAGAGGGTCATAGCCCAACTAATTAGGGAGAGAGTCTGCTTAGATGAGATGCAGTTCGATTTTGTGACAAGTAGAAGCACCACTGATGCTATATTCCTGGTAAAGCAACTGTAGGAGAAATACTTAGCCAAAGATAAACCCCTATACCTGGCTGTTGTTAATTGGAGAAAGCTTTAGACAGGGTCCCCCGATTCCTTATCTGGTGGGCTATGCAGAAACTCAGGATAGACAAGTGGTTAATAAGAGCTGTACAGTGAAGAATTCCAGGTAGAAGTAAGGGGTTCACCAAGGATCAGCCCTCAGCCCCCTCTTATTCATCATAGTCCTCCAGGCAATAACAGAGGAATTCAAGACAGGCTGCCTCTGTGAGCTCCTCTATGCTGATGACCTTGCTCTCAAAGCAGAATCACTACCAGAACTAGAGAAGAAATTTCAGGTGTGGAAGCAAGGTTCAGAATCGAGTCAATGTTGTAAAAACCAAGGTCCTAGTAAGTAGGAAGGCGAACAAATCACAAACCCCTTCAGATAGATGGTCCTGCTCAATCTGTAGAAAAGGTGTAGGTAGAAACTCCATAAGATTTACCCAGTGTAAGCTATGCACACATAAGAGGTGCAGCAACATCAAAGGAAGGTTAATCAGGATGATAGCTTTTGTGTGCGGCAGAGGCTCAGAAAACGGATTCCATCACATGCCAGAGGGAGAAACTAGAAGTAGTTGATAGCTTCCATTACCTAGGTGACCAAGTCTGTAGTGGAGGTGGATGCTCGGAGGGCGTTGTCACTAGAATAAGAATAGCCTGGGCAAAGTTCAGAGAACTCTTACCTCTTCTGGTAACAAAGGGCTTCTCACTCAGAGTGAAAGGTAGACTGTATGATGCATGTGCGAACTGCCCTGCTACACTGCAGTGAAACATGGGCCATGACTGCCGAAGACATGCATAGGCTTTGAAGAAATGAAGCTAGTATGATCTGCTGAATGTGTAATGTCAGTGTGTACACACAACAGAGTGTAAGCGCCCTGAGAGAAATGTTGGACATAAGAAGTATCAGATGTGGTGTGGAAGAGAGATGACTGCACTGGTATGGTCATGTGCTGCATATGGATGAGGAGAACTGTGTGAAGAAGTGTCACTCCCTAACAGTGGAAGGAACTCATGGAAGAGGGAGACCTAGGAAGACATGGGATGAGATGGTGAAGCATGACCTTCAAACGTTGGGCTTCACAGAGGCGATGACAAGAAACCGAGACCTCTGGAGATGTGCTGTGATTCAGAAGACCTGGCAAGTAAAGTGAGATCACAGCCGTAGCCTATACCAGTCTCGCATAACTAGCCCATTTAAAAAGTACCTTTGAATTGTTGTGCAACACACCATACTTGAGGAGACCTATAGAGTCAAGCAAACTCAAAAATGAAACATCAAATCACAATCTCGGAGTAGTTGACATTAGGAAGGGCATCCAGCTGTAGAAACTTTGGTGTGGCTGCCTAGCTTGCCAGTCCCCAGTCAAACCTTCTAACCCATGCCAGCATGGAAAACAGACATTAAACGGTGATGATGATGATGATGATGATATATATATATGTAATATGTATAGAAAAGAAGTTAAGGTAGAAAATGCTAAAATAATTTTATAACCTTCATCATCATCATCATGGTTTAACGTCCGCTTTCCATGCTAGCATGGGTTGGACGATTTGACTGAGGACTGGTGAAACCAGATGGCTACACCAGGCTCCAGTCTGATTTGGCAGAGTTTCTACAGCTGGATGCCCTTCCTTGAATTTAGACATGTAGCAAGGTCTAAGCTGCTTTTCCAGATGAGCCATCTTTCCATATCACAAAAGACCACACTTTCCATTTCCATTGGTGTAAGGCTTACACCTGGCTAAGATCTTCCAATGGATGTAGTAATTAACACCTTTTTCTTTTAAGGACCATATATGACTAGATAATTTGGCTGTTTTTCTTTTATCCCAGTGCCTGAAGCTCAAGGTGTGATTGTTGAACTTGGCTTTAAAATTCCCTTCTGTGAAACCCACATATTTCTTTGATGAAGTTTTGTCCTTAGTGGTTGTAGAGTCTACAATGGCTTCATAAATGATGGTCTCGGACATGCAAGCTCCATTTAGCAGGCACAAATTTTTATCCCTGCATGAACAGCTGGTTTCATTTTTCTAGAAAGACCTTACTCTTCAGTGAGAATGCAGAGGGGGTCAAGACTACCGATACAGAGGGTACCTTCAATGTGAGCATGGAGTCATATGATGGAGGAGTCATATGCAATCTCATTGGACTATTCCTACTCAATACGTTGGGCAAGACTTTTCCTGATGTATATTTCACCATTTACAAAGATGATGCCCTAGCTTTAACCACAAATGCTAATAGACTAATAAAAGATTGGTTTAGGAAGGACATTATCCAAATGATGAAAACTTTCGGTCTTAGCATAACTACAGATACCAACCTGACAGTCGTCAATTTCCAAGGTGTATCCTTAGATTTAAATGCATATGTATGTACATGCACGCATACATGGATTCTACGAGTGCTTTTTACTTTTTCTCCTTCGGGTTTTTACATTTATTTAACGGTCATTCTAATAGCTCTTTTGTTTGTCTTAATAATGGTCATTTACATAGTAATTTCCCTTTGTTTAACAGTCATTTTCATAGCATTTGTGTTTGTCTTAATAACATACGA
Source organism: Octopus bimaculoides (assembly GCF_046866305.1). NCBI lineage: Eukaryota > Metazoa > Mollusca > Cephalopoda > Octopoda > Octopodidae > Octopus > Octopus bimaculoides. The sequence goes on from NC_142934.1 coordinate 35,129,896, forward strand.
GATGCCGGAGCAGATTTCCACCCTGACATCTGAAACTTGAAGTTTTATTATGGCAACCGAATAATTGTCACATATTATATTACAGATATTATTTTGTTTTTTTCTTTTATATATTATATATATATATAATAATAAATGTCAAGTTTGAGTGTTTGTGAATTTGTTACTTTAACTCCTCCCAGACTATCCAACAGACCTTGAAGAAACTTGACACATGTATAGGGCTTATGCCTATGAGGTCACTTACACACTTGGAATTCTTAAAAAATTGATTTTTAATCTGCATTGATTTTTCAAAAATTGTAAAATTTTGGCATTTTTCACACCAGCCATCGTGACATCAATTTGATGAAAAATGTTTCATGGGTATAAACAGACAGCTTATTAATGGTAATCTATTTAGTATTTGCTAATTCAACATTTCAATGTGAATTGTTTTGATTTGCTAAAACTTATTTCAATTCGTTGTTTTAATTCCCCAGTGTTACAGGTTTTGATTAGGTAAGAGCATTTCATTTCTCAAGCGAAATTTAGGCATTTTGCGCACTAGCCATTGTGATATCAGTTCGACGAAATCTGCCCCAAAGCGTAACATTTTACGCACATGAACAAAAGTGACGATGACTATGCTCATTTTTTCATCAAATTGATCCTACACATTAATATAGATTTTAATTTCTTGAAAAATGCCGAAATTTGGCAAAAAATGTTTCATGGCTATCAACAGACATCTTATTAACGGTAATTTATTTAGTATTTGCTAATTCAGCATTTCAATGCGAATTGTTTTAATATGTTAAAGCTTATTATTTCAATTCACCGTTCTAATTCCCCACCATTTCTGGTTTTGATTAGGTAAGAGCATTTTATTTCTCAAGCAAAACGTAGGCATTTTGCACACTAGCTGTGGTGACATCAATTTGACAAAATCTTCCCCAAAGCGTAAAATTTCGCCATTTTACACACATGCACAAAAATGACGATGACACAGGTCGAGATTCTGCTCATTTTTTCATCAAATTGGTCCTACCCATTAATATAGATTTAAAATTTTTGAAAAATGTTGAAATTTGACGAAAAATGTTTCATGGCTATAAACAGACATCTTATTAATGATAATTTATTACCGGTACGTCAGCTAGTTATATATATTTATTATACATATATATATGTATTATATATTTATGTGTATATACATGTACTTCCAGTTTTGTTGTGGAATGATGTGCTTTTTGTGCTCCTGAAACAATGAAGAAAGATTCCCTAAATCGACGAAAAATCTACAAAAACTGACATAAAAAATGTACTTGTTATTTCATAATGGTCTACTATAATATATTGGTAAAAAAATTTACCAATAAAAGAAGGTAGCCTATAGAAAGAGAAAGGTAAAGGAAAGAAATAAGCAGAAATATAGAGTGACATGTGAATTAAAATAAAAGCTTAAAGGTTTGGAAATAGTGGAAGTGAAATATAAGAAGAAAATCAATGTTCAAATTATATATAATGGTAGATATCACATATATGAACTAAAGGTATGTTTCTGCCAATGTTTACATTGATAAGTATGCTCTATAAACGTATTTACAAGGGGATTCTTAGAAAACAGAATATAAAATAGTTCACTATTACAGAGTTGGCAGAATTCTTTGCCTTTATTGTATGGGAATGACATGGAGAGAATCAACCAATCTAAATTAAACTGTTAATTATGGTCTTTTAGATACCAAATTAATTTACTAAGTCCTGTGCTGTTACATTTATTCCTATCCCTAAATGTAGAGTAATGATTAGAAATTCTTTTAGATAACTGAGAAGAAGAACTACCTATATAAAAAAAGACATCGGTACCTGAAGTAATTTTACACTGGTATATAGAGTTTTTTTATCTAAGAATTACTAGACACAAACTTAATTCTGTTGGAATTGACTTCAGTGCCAGTTCCAACAACAGTGGTGGCAAGGCCGCCAACACCAACAGACACACTGCCGCCAACAGCCGACCATGGAGATACATTGGTTGTCCAGGAACTTGTTCAAACAACACCTCTCCAACCATAGATCCTCCTCAAGGATACTGGAAAGAAGATTTGTCACATCATTAGCCAGCCATGTATGGCAGCTGATAGATAACGGGATTCCATACACAATATCATGAAGAATCCTAGAAAATCCAGGTCCCTACATTAACGAGACCAATCGCTGTAAATTATGCAGAGTGGAATGGGCAAGGATCCTAATGAACTCCCTCTACCCAGGGAACATTCTAAACTCCAGAACGGAGGTCTTCAGACTGAGCTTACATTTCAGGAAATTCCTGCTAGCCTATTGGAACCCACAGGATGACAGGGTTACCAGTGATCACTAGCCAAAGAGATACAATCCCCTTTGGTGACATTGGTGATCAATAACCAAGGGGAGACAATCCCTTTTGTTGACATTGAGTAAAGGGGCCCTTTCCTCCTCTATATTCTAGGGAAGCCACTTGCTAGAGAGGCCTTTAGCCAACAGGTTTAGGGATTTGCTGATATGCCATGAAACTGAGCCCTTTATGGATATGAAACTTAAGGTAATCCCATCAACTGGCCTTATCTAACTTTAATATATACTGCACTATAACTTGTGTGCTTCTTTTTTCAGATTTATGCTTACGGGCTGGCAGGATCGTTAGCACACCGGGTGAAATGCTTAGTGGTATTTCGTCTGCTGCTATGTTCTGAGTTCAAATTCCGCCGAGGTCAACTTTGCCATTCATTCTTTTGGGGTCAATAAATTAGCATCGGTGAAACACTGGGGTCGATGTAACTGACTATTCCCCTCCCCCAAATTTCAGGCCTTGTGCCTATAGTAGAAAGGATATATATATATATATATATATATACATACACACACACACATATATATAAGGGAAGATGATCTGCAAATATGTACAAAGGTCCAAAACATAATATAGCTAACAAGTCAGGGTCACAATTGAAGATTAGTATGAAAATGTTAAGGAGTTTATTTTTTGTACACAAATTGTTGATGAAAGTAATTCATAAATTCTACTTCTTATTTTATGATTTCACTTGCCAATAATTTCCATAAATACCTATTTGACAACTGGAAATGCTATCTGAATGATTGTTCCATCCTTTGGACACACAGACTGGATCAACGTTATGAGTTTAAAACTCTAATTAATAATATAACTGAAAATATCCAATTCACAATGAATATTGTCGAGAACAATGCCCTTTTTGGACATTTTAATCATATGAACATTGAAACTAACATCTACTTCAAACCAATAGACTCAAAACAATATCTGTTACTTTCTTTCTGCCATCCAAAGTATATGTAAATTCCTTTTCACTTGGTAAGAAGAATCTGTATCCAATCCCCAAGCCTGAGAGAAACAACTTCAAGAAAATATAAAATATATTACTGAAAAAACAATACCCAGTAACTTTAACCAATAATGGAACAGAATGTGCAAAAATGGTTGAATTACAAAAAGCAAGAAACTCTCTTTATACACCCAATACTTTACCTGTATTATCAACATGCAATCCAAAAAATATAGAAACATACATCATCTATCAGAATATCCCTTTTTTGATGAACGATCTAAAAATGAAAAAAGTACTCCAGACACATAAAACAATTAAAAGTAAAAAACAACCAAAATTTTTTAAAAACTACTTATTAGCTACTCTACCAAAAATAGAAACCCAATCGTCTAAAATTGTAACCATCCTATTGCAGAATCTGCTCATTGAGAGCTCAACATACAAATTAAAATCAGGACAGACATTTACCTTGAAAAGTTATTTCACTTGTGCATCAAGAAATTTGATCTATCTTATCAAATGCAGTGAGTGTGGTGAAGGTGACATAAGACAAATGGGATTAACTTTGGGACATAGAATGATAGTTCAATGGCAACAGATATGAGACCCTAGGACCAGATAAAAAAGCAATTGCTAAAAACGTAGATCATTGTTCAACGTACAAATATCCCAAATATCAAATTTTCCTTTTATATCAATGCACTGGGAATATCTTAGTCCAATTCTGATTAAATAAGGAACATATATAAAGAAATATAAACCAAAATAGAATACTTTATAACAATACAATAGAAGCAGAAAACAAAAAATCAAAAGTTGAGTAATGGGCTTCCACTGGGATTTGAAACCCTAATTTCAAACCATTGTGCAGTACCATCTTTTTGATACTATTTGTTAATGTCACCCAAGGATTTACCAATTGGATTAAGTTTTTGGTCAAAACTGGAAAGTGAGAAAAATAAAATGAAAAATAAAAGTGAAGCTATTAAACATTCTAGAAGGCTACTGCCAACTAGAAGGCTACTGCCAGACAAAACCAAGTGACCAGGAAGAAAACAAGTGATACCTTTTAGTAAGTAGCTTATTAGACCTTAACCTGTATCTTAAAACCTGTAAGTACAAAGCAATATTGGCTTGAAAATTATTTCAAGTTCCACATTCAAATAAGTAATGCAAATGATGAACATTCTCCTTAAAACGACATGACAGAGCTTGTAGGAAAAAAATTTTTTCTTTATACTTTATAATCTTCATCATATCTGCTAACATAATTTATTGATTTTATATTTCTATCATGTATCTTTACTATGAAATTTATCAAACATTGGAACTTTCATAATTTCTTATTGCTGTAAAACTTATTCTTTTCTACTCTAGGCACAAGTCCTGAAATTTTGGGGGAGGGGGCTGGTCGATTAGATTAATCCCAGTATGAAACTGGTATTTAAATTATCAACCCCAAAAGGATGAAAGGCAAAGTTGACCGTGGCAGAATTTGAACTCAGAACGTAAAGACAGGCAAAATACTGCTAAGCATTTCACCCGGCATGCTAACGTTTCTTCCAGTTCGCCACCTTAATAATAACTTATTTCCACCATGAAACTTATTGAACAGTTGATTTTTGAGCATGTTTCATCACTATGAGACTTTTTCCTGTGCATTCTTTCTTTTACATTTTCATCTTATATGTGTTTCCTGTTTATCATGGAAAAGCAACAAATTCGTCAAAAGCTGTATGGTATTTTGATAAATTTCTTTCATCTTTTTCTTGTTTCATGATTGCAGGTGTGCTGGGGCACCTCCTTGAAGGGTTCGGTCAAACAAATCGACTACAATACTCAATTTTATTTTCTAAACCTGGTACTTATTCTATAGGTTCCTCTTGGCCATAAACAAACCAACATCATTTGTCAAGCAATGTTGGGAGACAAATAAACACACACATACACGATGGGCTTCTTTCAATTTCTGTCCACTAAATACACCCACTCACAAGACTTTGGTGGGCCTGGGACTGTAGTAGAAGACACTTGCCCAAGGTGCTGCACAGTAGGACTGAACATGGTTAGAAATCAAACTTTTTAATCAAACAGCCATGAAAAAACTACAATTCATTTTAATACATAGATGCATTTTCAACTACAAAACCAATTTTCCCATACTCTACTTCTGTGGAAGTAAACCTCTTTCACACATTTATATGTGAGTGTGAGTGTGTGTAATTTAAACAAAAAGGAGCTAAGAGAAATAACTCTGAGTGGCCAATGGCATGTATTTGAATAACATAGACAAATACAGGTATATTAAACACTATACAATGTAAAATCTTGATTTAATAAAGTTATTTCTACCGTTAGAGAATGTGTCATTATTACCAAGTGGCAACTAAGGCCAGCTCCACATGAGAAGACAGATAATCTCAAGAATCAAGAATTTTCCCATTAATGAAAAGACCAAGCTTATTGTCCAGAGATAAAAGGACAGTTGTGAACATGTGTTTCTGGCTCAATTACTAATCATCAGCCTGACAATTACCCAGCCTTGTCTCTAGTAGCCAAGGGACTTTAATGAGTTCAGAGAAATAAATCAGAGTGGTTGGTGGCATGTTTTTGAATAACAAACAATTGCAGGTGTGTCAAATACCGTAAACTTGTACTTTTCCTTAATGGCATGTTAACTTTGAAGAATTACTGATTCCTGAGATTATCTCATCTGGAGCAGGTTTTGACATAGTCTAAAGCCACAGTTAATCTTTGTAAATCAGGAATTTACATATTAATGTACAAACACACACACATACACACACACACACACTCACATCAGTAACTGTAGGTAGAACTTAATTTTGCTTCTAAATGAAAAGGAATTTATTAAATTAATCATCTGAGAATTCATTAGAGTTGGTTTCAAATGTCACTTGGTCAGTATACCAATCCCCTGTAAATAAACACAGAGTGTTTGGACTAAATTTGACAGTTTGCATAAAAAGAAAATACAATATCTCATCCAAAAAGAAAAGTATTCTAAAAATATCAAAAATATCAACTAGATTATGGTTGGGAGATTACAGTTTGCTCAAAGTAATCACCCTCAGATGGGAAAGTAGCTGCCTCTAAACAGCTCCACAACTTGGTGTGTGCATTCCTCACTGTATCCCCAGGAAGATCTTTGAACACCTCCTTGACTTTGGCCACCAGCTTGGCCTTGCTGTTGCAGGTAGATTGGTTGGTGTTTTTCTCAGTCGCACTTCACACATAGTAATCCATGGGTAAAAGAGAAATAAATGTTATTCTAAATTCTTTAAAACTATATATAAAATAAATTTATATAACATAAACTGCTGCTTTGCCTTAAATATTTTAAACTGTTTTTATAAATAATTTTGTTCAAAAGATTTCAGTTAGTCAAGAATGTCATTGCTTTGTTCTCAATCTTCCTACCTGTAGTATGAGGAAGCTGCAATGTGCAGAACAAAATATGGTTCACCTACCTCTCAGTGTTGACTGTCCAGTTGTGTTAAAATCAAGTTGTGCCCTACCTGTCTCACCTATCGTTAGTAGCTACTGCTAAAGCCTTGTCTCACCCACATGTCCACATGTGTCCATTCACAACGAGTGCCTAAAGGCCAAAGAGGACCACACTGGTCCTACATCCCTCACTTTGTCACTCCCTCTTCCTCTTCAGTGGGGCCCCTTGGCTGTTGACATCACTATCCTTTCCTTTTGGTTCACCTCACCCCCCTCCCATCTCAAAGATCACCTCCTTCACTCTATGTCAAAACCTGCCATCCACTCGCTGTGATCTCCACAGGGATGGAGCTCTGCTCCCTTCCTCTCCTTAAATCTTCATTGTTCGACAAAATGACAATTCTGTGACCATCCAAAATGTGACACAGCATTCCATCCACAGAAACATTATTTTTGGAATTAACAGCCGTCACTGTTCCTCTGTTCCACTGAGATGTGCAGTGTACCTTTGGGGGCTTGACTCAGACTTCATCTCCTAACTGCATGAACACAGGCCCTCTCTCTTCCACAAGGCATTCTGATGTTGTACTCAGGTGCTGCCATTCATACCTGAATATCACTGTGTGGCACAGACTCTTCAACCTGTCCTGATCAAGCTGACATATTGTATTGGAATACTGCTTCCAGTGGTGAGATGAGTTCCCTCTCTGCCATGGTGTCTTTCCACAATCCCATTTCCATTCCGCCTGCATGCTGCTTGGAAGGAGTGGTGTACATTCCACTTATTAAGCATCTCCTTCAGCATCTCCAAATGAAATGTGGCGCCATTGTCCATCAGCGATTCATCCACAGGGCCCTCCTCCAGGAATATCTCATTCAGGATATGTGAAACCTCACCTGCAGTGCCCATCTTCATTTTCCTCTATATGGCCATCCGACCAGGTCCACAGTCAACCATCAAGAGATATGTCCCCTGTCGATAGTGTGGGAAACTAGTAGGTCAATATGCAATTGCAGGGTGGCTTTAAGCAGCATGCAGCTATGTCAAGAGATGAGCTGATAGGGCAAGCTGGGGAGACGGAGTGGAAGAGAGGACAGTGGCAATGATGCAGGAGAAACTAGTTTCCCTCCAACAATCGTCTCCAGTTGTGCTCTACTGAGATGTTTCTTGGCTCATGCACACCCATAGCAAGGTTGATGGATTAGCTCCCAACCACCTTCTGAATGCTCTGCCTAGTAATGTTGGAGTCAACCAACCCTCCTGGCAAGATACAGGGTACTATCCATGTCCATGTGATGCATGGCATGCAGTCTCCTTAGTTTTGAGTCACCTAGCTGACACACTGCAGCTATCCCCCACTCTAAATCTTCCAGCATCACCAACCAAGCCATTTTCACCCTAGTTAGAATGTCTGCCTTATTCCTTTCTGAGGGCACAAAGATCATGCTCAGCTTCAAACCAAATTTGGCAGCAAGCTCTCCCAGAACCTCTAGATGGTACTTTACTAACATCTCTGCAGCCCCTTTGGTTAAAATCCTCTTTTCAGTAGTGATCACTGATCCTACCCATCCAAGCACAGTAGCTGAATCAGTTTGAATTTCAATAGAGTGCAGCCCCCATCTCAGGGCCTGATTCATCCCCTTCAGCACTGCATCCAACTCAGCCAAGTTGATGTGGTTGTAATCATCTGCTTTTCAGAGTCAGGCTGTGTTCTCTACTTCAACACCTCTGATTTCCAGGACAACCCCTATCGCTATGCTGCTAGCATCACACGATATGGTCCTGTTCTCCAATTTGGGCATATACCAGCTTCCTCTTACTGGGCCTTCTACTCTTACACACTCTCTAGGATCTCCTGCATCACTGCCACTGTCCTCTCTCTCACTCCATCTCCCCAGCTTGCCCCATCAACTCATCTCTTGACGTAGCTGCATACTGTTTAGAGCCACCCTGTGATTGGATATTGACCTACTAGTTTCCCCCACATCAAGAATAGTTCTTGTCTGCTGATGCTGGTATCCAGTTCTGGAATCTTATTTCCTCTCTAAAATACCAACACACCCGTTTTGTTTCTTTGAAGCTTGGGCCCCAGGGCAGCTCCTCCAATCATTAGCTCTGGTGGTTTCACAGTCAGCTCAAACTTCTTTAGGTGACTTATGACCTGTGTGGCAGACACTACAATCTTGCCTACCAAGAGGTCTTCTATATAGGACATTTTTTTTATCTTGTTCATCTTTCCCAGGATAGATTTGAGCACTGTTGCTGTGATCTTTGGTGCAGAATTCAGCCCCAAACCCAGCCTGGTATAAACAGTATGTCTGGTCCTTGTATCGCACCAGCTGATCCTGCCAGTTTCTCACTTACATGAGGCTCTAGATATGCTGACTTCAAGCCAACAATCATTTCCGCCCTTGTCATCTGTCTCCATTCTTGTAATGTCTCTCTGCAAACGTCAGTCACCTCATCACCCATGTGGCACGATACATGGCCATTCATCTCTTGAAAGTCCAGTACCAGCCTGACTTTGCCCATTGTTGGCTGCACCACTGCCATTAGTGGAAGTACTCTGCTCTTCACTTCTTCCTTCCATGAGATAAGGATACCCTCCTTGATTCATCTCTCTAACTCTCCTTCAAACTCACTCCTGGTATCTCCTTTCAAGGTATGCTGATAGCAGCTCAGCCTGTTCTTCAGCATTGGGGGCTCCCCTTTCCAGCACCAGTCTACTATCCATCGCTGACCATTGAACACAACCTGAAAATCATTATCCTCAATGGTGTAAGCAGTACAATCTCTACTTTACCCCCTCTCATGTTGCAGACTCACAGCATATGATGTCCCTGCACCACCAAATGAAACCATGTCTTCACTGACACTGACAAGGTGGTTGATCACATCCATACCCAACACCACATCAATTCCATCTACGACATGATCAATCACATTTGCCTGCAGCTTTAGTGTTGTGCTCCACACTGCTATCTCCACTTTGCTGTTACCCTTACATCCAATTTCACAGCCATTGACCACCCAAACATTACTCATCCCCTTCTATTTTCTTGTTACCGTTGTGGTCACAATAGATGTTGTACAACCTGTATCTACGAGGGCTCTGAACACCTTTCCAATGACCAGACTTCAATTATGGGCAGTAACTGCACGAGAGCCTCTACTTGCTTGCAGGGAAAATTTGAGAGGCAGAAACTCCCCCATGGCCTTTTCCCAGCTGCAGTTTCAAGTGATATGCCCTGTCTGCCTGCACTGGAAGCAAACATGTTTGGGCTTTGTCTCTGCACAGTACCTTGCCATGTTCATTCTCTGGTACTTAAAACACTGGCCCATAAACAGTCACTGCCACTCCATGGCAGTTTTTCTCTCCTCATTCTTTACTGATCATCGTGTAATGTCATGGGCTTCTGAAGCTGCCATTGCCACTGCATTCTGCCTGGTGGTTTGTGTTGACACGTGGGCTTGAGCAATGAGCTTGCTCATCACCATTTTCTCACTGCCTGGCAGTTGTTTCAGTCACACCAATATATCATCAGAAAAGCCACTTATGAATGCCACCTTTTCTAGTCCCTCTCCAGTAAAACCAGATAGCATGGCCTGTCTCCGAACTTCCACTGCATTTACATCTACCTGTTCCCCTGTTCACCTGGCCGATCTCAGCTTGGCGAATACAGCGTATGATCTTTCGTAAAGGCCTCCTTTAAGTGCTGCTTGATCTTCACTGCATCCGATTGGTCTGTTTCATCCATCTCGAGGTACAGAGCCAACGTATTTCCCTTCGAAGCCATGAGACCTGCTACATCGTCAATGCCTTGCAACCTAGCCACCACCTTCATCTTACGGATTCGGGCAATCAAATCTCCTTTGTCATGAAAAGGTCTGATAGCTTTGCTGCTGATCATTATTTTTGCTGCCATCTTGTAGAAGGGGACAATAACAACAGAAAAATATATGTATATACGAGAGCTGAAATACCTTGTAGTATGAGGGAACTACAATGTTTCACCTACCTCTCAGTGTTGGCTGTCTAGCTGTGTTAAATCCAAGACATGCCCTACCCATCTTACCTATTGCTAGTAGCTACTGTTTCACCCATGTGTCCATATGCATCTGTTCACCAAGACTGCCTCAAGGCCAAATAGGACCACACTGGTCCTATTTCCCTCACTTCTTTGCTCCCACTTCCTCTTCTGGTAGGGCCTCTCAGCTGTTGACATCATTGCCCTTTCCACACTACCAATTAGTCACACTTTTGCTAGCTATGGTAGCAATCATTATGAAGGTCGATTAAAACATTTGTACTTTGTAAAATTTAAGAAAGTTTGCTTTGCTGTAACTTTCTCTTTTAGTCAATCCATATTTTGACAGCATTTATTCCTAACATAGAGAATTTCTGATATAATAATATGCCACTCATTTATTTTCAATGCTTTTTTCCTACTAGAAATTATTCTAAAATATTTACATAGGATATTTTTATTTTATCTATCATATATGATTTTTTTATTTTATCTATCTTATATGATGCATTTGAGATCAATAATTGGTTAAAGCCAATCATGGATTCACCACAGTAAGGGTTTCTAACAATTGATCACTCATTTACCACAGAGAGAATGACAAAGGAATGTCAGTGACACACATATGAAATATATATGAAAGTAATTATGCTGATACAGATGGGAAGACCAAGGTTGAAAAGCTTAGTTTAACATCAATTGTTTGTTATAATTTATTAGCTGCTTGTTTACCATTGGTTGTAACTAGCTGGGACTGACCAAGCAAAACTAATAAACTATTGTGTCTGTGTACAAATAATCTCACATTAAAAACTCCTCACACATTGACGTCCATTTAAAGTATAGCTGTTGTCTATTTGAATCAATAAAAAATATTGTGACCTTCAGTCAGCAAGACGACAATATGATACTAAATGAAATAAATAAATTGTAAATGAAAGTCTAGGTGATCAGACAGATAAAAATCAATACATCTCATGATTTATTACCCGATATGGCAATATATAAACATTAATTCTTTTGTCCACATGCTGTCATAAAGAACATGAGCAAACCATTACAATATCAATGAAAATAATGAAGATGTACATCCCAATTATTCCAAATGGTCTTGTGGGTTATATTAATCAGTCATTAATGATTAAAAAGGCTGCATCTTTTCTTAGTCCAGAGGTGCTCAAATGTTTTGGGCCACCACCCAACTCATGGCCACATAATACTCTCAGTGACCCCACCCCTATTTTTATGTATAAATATTTTATATTTTACTAATTTATATATATATATATTACTAGCAGAGAAACCCGGCGTTGCTCGGGATTAAAATGGCATAGTTTGTATATAATATATTACAGTTATGTTGAAACAGGTGATATGGGAAAGTGTAGCATTGACAACAAAACATTTGTGGAGTAAATGATGGGCTAATTCGACCAAGTAACATGCTATGCGTCTGTTTGGAGTATTTCAGGCCCTAACCTGTGGGGGCTATGTGATTTTTGAATGCACCGAGAAGCTGTCAGTGGATATACTCTCTTTTTCAGCAGTCAGCGCTGTGCCTAACACAATCCATCATCTGAAATGTTGACACCTCCTTTGGGTTTGTTGTCCTACATCATTCATAAAGTAAATTTGGAGGAACTGTGGTTGTTCATTTGCAGGTACCAGGGAACCAATGGGGTAATAGTCTTGCCCTTGAACTTTGACATTGGCGTAAATTCATGTTTATCTACCTTCTTAGATGCATTAAACGATGTCATTTGCAGAGTTGTATTGTCTGATATTGTTCAGAAAATCCTTTGACTGGATGGAAATGCTTTCTAGAAGATCCATAAGAAGTTGAGAAGGAGCTGGTAGTGCTGGTGATGTTACCTGACCACCTGAGCAGCAAATACCATTTGTTTCATTTGAAAATTTTAAAGCTCTACAGAAAAGACAATCTGTATTTAGCACAAATTTTATTTCAAGAGAGCAGAAATTGAAAGAAGATAAGCGAAAAGAACAGAGAAAGAAAGTGAAAGATGTATGTATGTTTATCTGAAATGGACGTGCGTGTGTGTGTGTATGTGTGCGTGCATGCGTGCTTGCACGTGTGTATATGAGAGAGAAAGAGATATAGAGTGAGTGAGTGAAGGTGTGTGTTGTGATGATTGATGCCTTTTAAGGTACACACACATATAGAAAATGTGATGTCATCGTATAAAATTTTTACAATAGCTGATTTATGGAAAAGATTATTTGAAATGCAAATATGTGAATGGAAATTAAGTTTAATTTGTAGCCAAAATAGTACTGAATCTTTTGATACCCATACGTCAAAATCTGTAACTTGGTTTTGGAAAGCATGCGGAATATATTATAGGACAGTATGTCACATAACAATACAGACATAAGACCTGGTAGAAATAGCAGTCAAATCTCTCTCAAAACACCCTACTGTCTTAATCCGACAATTCTGCCTATTATGTAGTTTGAATGAGAAACTGTAACTAAAGATAATAACTGCAGAGAGAGAGGAAAGAGGAGAGACAGCATAGTGACGGTTTTGGCTGACTGTCATCCTGTACTCCCATTGTTGCTAGCGAAATGGTATGTGCCGGCTGTCTAAGCAACTAGTTGTTTTAATGGAGGAACAAACAGGAAATTAAAGATTACAAAAATAGTGAGTCTTACTTTGAAACTAATGATTTTGAAAATCTTTTTAGATTACAGAACGCCCCACTCTCTCATGTATCCATGTTTAAAATTTCAGTGCAATCGGATGAACAATACTCAAGTTATAAGCGCACAAACAGACAGACAGACAGAACAGATTTTATATATTAAAATGAATCTTTTGATATTTAATATAATATTATACAATTTGTTTACGATACTATAATAATATAATAAATTCATAGTGTCCCCCAATTCACTGCCTTTCTCTCAACGCTTCCTTTTTCTCCACCTCCCCCTTAGGCATCAGCACCCACCTGGACTGTCTCAACGTCCACCGGGGAGGGGGGGGGTTTAGAGATTTTTCTTTTCCTTTTTTTTTTTTTGAAGGATACTCTTCCATTTAATTGTTTAAATAATTAACTAGTTATCTAGGTGGAAATAAATAATTAAAAACACAGTATGGTACATTGCTATTTTATTCCTTCCAGTCTATAGTATGGTACACTGCCACTCTTCTAAATCTTACTATATCTTTTCTGTGAAACTAACATGCTCAAATCAAACCACACTCATCCATTCCATCTCTTTTACTGCAATGACCACATGACCATAAAATTATCACAGCCAACCAGTCTCCTCGTATCAGCATAAGACTTATTTAGTCAAAACTTAGAAGCATATAAAACATGGAAGATGGAATAAACATGATAGAGTAAATTGTCAAATTGTAAAGTGGAAATGATATTTGAAGGAAGTGGAAGGAACAAAACTGAGAGAGATACATTCCTTGCATTAAAATATTCTGATCACATTCCAATTACAATCACTTTTCAATAAAATAGATAGAGAGGTAAAAGAAATAAGGCTAAACCACAGTCATTAATTAACATGGAAGTGATCTGTGCCAATGGAAGGACCTATCTGTAATAAACTAGGAAAGTGGTGTTGGTCTGTGAGAATAACACTTCAAAAGTAGTATACATTGATTTGCTGTGGATATGAGGGAAAATCTATTACTCTAAATAGTACCTCCTTTGCCAGAGAAAAATGATTTATGACAGATTGGAGGAGGAGGAGAAGAGAAGGAAATATTAAGAAATAAAGGAAAGGGAGGTTACAAGTGAACAGTGATCAAAGAAAGGAGGTAATAAATGAGAAAAAATGCAAATTTGTGAAAATGGAGGAATGGAGGGAGTGAAGATCAGAAGAAAGGAAAACAAGTAGATGATTAATAAAAATAGTGCAAGGAGGAGGACAGATTTGAAGTGTGATCTTATGTAGTGTCATGAGTGCAATAAAGGCTGTACTTCATGTTGATATTAGTGTGATTATTTTTAAGTTTTAGGAAAACATACACATGCATAGTCTCTTTTGATATGCTGAACATTTTACATCCAGTTTCTTTGAGGTATGTTAGTCCATCTGTTTTGGGGTTGTAGAGGAGGTTGTCAAAAAGAGAGTGCTTCCTGAAGAACTCACTACTGACAGGTAGGATGTTGCTCAGCATTCAGCGCTAGATTAATGTATTTTCACTGCTGTTGTTTAGCAGGTGCTGTCTAAGAGAAACTATATGACATTCAAAGACTGCATGCACTGATCACAAGCCTTTACCGCTTTCATCTCTTCTTAAGTAGGACAGAATCAACAGCTTTCTTGTAGTCTAACCACATTGAAACCAGATTCCTCCTATGCTCCCACACATCATCATCATCATCATTGTTTAACGTTCACTTTCCATGCTAGCATGGGTTGGACGATTTGACTGAGGATTGGTGAAACAGATGGCTACACCTGGCTCCAATCTGATTTGGCAGAGTTTCTACAGCTAAATGCCCTTCCTAACGCCAACCACTCCAAGAGTGGAGTGGGTGCTTTTATGTGCCACCGGCACGAAGGTCAGTCAGGAGGTACTGGCAACGGCCACGCTCGAAATGGTGTATCTTACATGCCACCTGCACAGGAGCCAGTCCAGCGGTACTGGCAACGAACTCACTCGAATGTCTTTTCACGTGCCAGGAAGGCGACGTTGGTAACGATCACGCTCAAATGGTGCTATTTACGTGCCACCTGCACAGAAGCCAGACAGCTGGTACTCTGGCAATGATCACGCTCAGACGGTACTCTTAGTGATCTACTGGTACCATCACGATTTTGCTTTCGCTTGCTCCAACAGGTCTTCGCAAGCCGAGTTTAGTGTTCAATGAAGATTCATTGGCATGGGTGCCAGTCTACAAATTTAGTTCGATTTCACTTGCCTCAACAGGTCTCTGCAAGCGAAGTTTAGTGTCCAAAGAAGGAATGTTACGCGTAAGTGGGCTGGCTACATCCCTGGCAGAGGTTTTGGATTTTGGTCTCACTTGGCTTGCCGGGTCTTCTCACGCACAGCATATTTCCAAAGGTCTCGGTCAGAAGTCATTGCCTCGGTGAGGCCTAAAGTTCGGAGGTCGAGTTTCACCACCTCATCCCAGGTCTTCCTGGGCCTGCCTCTTCCACGGGTTCGCTCAACCGATAGGGTGTGGCAGTTTTTCACACAGCTATCCTCATCCACTCTCACCACATGTCCATACCAACGCAATCGTCTCTCTTGCATACCACAACTGATGCTTCTTAGGTTCAACTTTTCTCTCAAGATACTTACACTCTGTCGAGTATGCACACTGACATTACTCATCCATCGGAGCATACTGGCTTCATTCCTTGCGAGCTTACGCATGTACTCAGCAGTCACGGCCCATGTTTAACTGCCATGTAGCATGGCTGTTTGTACACATGCATCATACAGTCTGCCTTTTACTCTGAGTGAGAGGCCCTTTGTCGCCAGCAGAGGTAAGAGCTCTCTGAACTTTGCCCAGGCTATTCTTATTCTAGCAGCTACACTTTCAGCACACCCTCCCCCACTACTAACTTGGTCACCCAGATATCGGAAGCTATCAACTACATCCAGTTTTTCTCCCTGGAGTGTGACAGAAGTTGTTTTCTGCACATTTTCAGTGTTTATTGCACCTGAACATCTGCCACATACAAAAACTAACTTCTTAGTTAACTTGTCTTTGATATTGCTGCACCTTTTATGTGTCCATTGCTTGAACTGGGTACATCTTATAGAGTTTCTACCTACACCTTTTCTACAGATCGAGCAGGGCCATCTACTTGAAGGGGTTTGTGTTTTGTCTACTTTGCTACTTATTAGGAGTTTGGTTTTAGCTAGGTTGGCTCTAAGGCCCTTTGATTCTAGTTCCTGCTTCCACACCTGAAACCTCTCCTCTAGTTCTGATAGTGACTCAGCAATTAGTGCAAGGTCGTCAGCATAGAGGAGCTCCCAGGGGCATCTTGTCTTGAATTCCTCTGTTATCGCCTGGAGGACTATGATAAATAGGAGGGGGCTGAGGACAGAACCTTGGTGGACCCCTACCTCTACCCGGAATTCTTCACTGTACTCATTGCCAACCCTCACCTTACTGACAGTGTCTCTGTACATGGCTTGCACAGCTCTCACTAACCATTCTTCTATCCCTAGTTTCCTCATTGACCACCAGATAAGGGATCGGGGGATCCTGTCAAAGGCTTTCTCCATGTCAACGAAAGCCAGGTACAGAGGTTTATCTTTGGCTAGGTATTTCTCCTGCAGCTGTCTTACCAGAAATATAGCATCAGTGCTGCTTTTCCCTGGCACGAACCCAAACTGCATCTCATCTAAACTGACTCGCTCCCTAATTAGTTGGGCTATGACCCTTACCTGATCTAACAACTTGATACCTCTGTAATTATTTGTATCTAAAGCGTCACCTTTACCTTTGTAGCAGTTGACTATGGTGCTACTACACCAGTCATTGGGTATGACTCATTTGTGTATCACTTGGTAAACAATACGGGTGACTAGGCTATAGCCGACACTGCCAGATATTTTGAGCATCTCTGCAGTGATTCCTGATAGGCTGGGGGCTTTCCCAGTCTTCATACTCTTAATTGCTTTATCTACCATGGTACTGTCAATTCGGATAGCTGGTCCCTCTGTTGGGTTGACATTCAGCAGACTCTCTTTCTCCCATTTATTCTCTTTATTGAGCAATATTTCGCAGTGGCGTCTCCAAACCTCTTTCTTTGCATCCTCGTTTAGTGCAAGTGTACCATCATCCATGCGAACACATTTCTCTCCCACAACATCACGATTCTCTCTGACACACTGTCTTGCAACATGAAATACTTCAAGTCTTTGGTCCTAACGGCGCAGAACATTGGCAAACTTTTTCTTATATGCTTCCCCTCTGGCTAAATAAACCTGTCTCCTAGCTTCTTTTCTAGCAGTCTGATACAATTCCTTGCTACCTCTGTTCTTCCAAGCATGTTTCTTTTGTCTAATAGCCCTGTCAATCACATTGTTCCACCACCATCTTACTTTGGGTCAAGAGGGGACTTTACACCAGCCACAGATCTCGTTGGTGGCTCTCAGCAGGTTGTCCCGTAGAAACCTCCAGTTGTCTTCCACATTTTATGATGCTATATCCCCTCCTATTTCGTTAAATGCTTCAAGTAGTATGTCTCTAAACCTTTGTCCATTTGCAGGATCTTTAAGCTTCCAAACCCTTCTCCTCCAAGCCGGTCTACTTCTGCGCATCCTTTTTGCCTTGATCCCAAAGTCGCTAACTATTAATCTGTGCTGAGGGGTACATTCTTCGACGGGGAAGGTTTTGGCATTTATAAGCCACCCTCTTTCCCTATTTCTGGCGAGGATGTAGTTGATTTGACTAGAGTGTCTGCTGGAACGGTAGGTGACTAAGTGACAAGCTGGTTTCCTGAAGTTGGTATTGCAAACTATAAGATCGTTTGCATCACAGAACTCCAGCAGTCTGGTTCCCTCCTCATTGCAGAAACCGAAGCCATAACCTCCATGAATGCCATGGAAGCCCCCTGCATGACGTCCAACATGACCATTGAAGTCACCAGCCATAAAGAGAAGGTTCCTGTCATTCGTCAATGAGGTAGTTTGCAGGAGGGTGTCGTAGAATTGGTCTTTCCCGTTTGAGTGTTTTATATGCCACCTTTTAATATAGGTGACAGATTTATTCCACCAATATTCCAACTTTATTTTCTTCTATACTATTCTGTTTATATTTTATATTTGGCAACAAAACACTCAGGTAAAAACTGACTACCACACAAATACATTTTTTGATACATACTGAAGTACTTTTGATATAAATTGAAGAGGTTTTGTATATTGACATTATGTTGTTATCATCATCACCACTATCACCACCACAACCACCATTTTACATCTGTTTTGAGACGCTTATTTAAGTTGAATGAATCTTCTCCAGTACAGTGTCTCGTCACTAGTTGCATTCTTTAGTGTGTGTGTGTTGGGGGGGAGGCATCAGTTTCCTGAGAACGATCTCCATCCCTTTATATAGTTGTGAATATACAAGGTGGTTGGGCAAAATTACACAGTTTACATAAACAGAAAAGAAAACACAATATCTCATCCCAAAATAAAAATATTTAAAAAACCCCAAAACATATCAATTTAGATATGTCCCTGGGAAGATCTTTGAACACCTCCTTGATCTTGGCCTTGCTGTTTCAGGCAGAGCAGTTGGTGTCATTCTCAACTGTGCCCTACATTTAGTAACCTATGGGATTACATACAACTGAGGGAATTAGTAGGCTGTCTAAATTGGGTGTAAGGCTCTGTTCAAAGATGCGGGGATAAACTCTGACATGCTCACACAGTCAGAATACCTACTATGTCCCTTCCTGCTTGCCACAGCTTTGTATTCTCTGTTGCAGCTGCCCATATCAGCCTTTACAGTATTCACAGAGCACTGAGTAGCAGTCATGATATTGCATTATGATACCCAGCACAAATCATCCTAATATAGGTAATTCTTTTACCTTGCTTAAAAAAGGGTAAGGGTTGGTGGCAGGTTGTAGTAAATATATATATTATTGAAATAGCTAAGGTACTCCATGAGGCAATGGCAACAGTAAACAACTCCATGGGACAATGACTTGACTAAAGTACTCCATGGGACAATGATATCACCTAAACTACTCTATGGAACAATGACATCCTAAAGCTACTCAATGGGACAAAGACATCCTGAATCTAATCCATGAGATAGTGACATCCTAAAACTACTCAATAGGAAATTGACATACCTAACCTATATAATGGAACAATGACAACCTGAAGCTAATCCATTGGACAATGATATCCCAAAACTACACCACAGAACAACTGACATCACTAAACTACTCCATAGGACAATAACATCCCAAAAGTACTTTATGGAACAATGTCATCTCTGAGCTACTCAATGAGATAAGGACATCCCAAAAGTACACTATAGCATAATGACATCACCAACCTACATTATGGGACAATATCCTTGAGCCACCACATGGAACAATGACATACTTCATCTACTTGATGGGACATTGGCATCTCAAAATGACTATATTGGACAACGACATTCATAAGCTACTCCATGAGATGATAACATCCCCAAACTACTCTATGGGACATTGACATCCAAAAACTACTGGGTCAATGACACCCCCAAACTATTTCATGGGACAATGACATCACTAAACTACTCCGTGGGCTAATGACATCACTAAGCCGCCCCATGTGACAATGACATTGCAAAATTACTCTACCTACTCCATGGGACAAAGACTTCCCTAAGCTATTCCATGGGACAGACATCCCAAAACTACTCTATGGGACAATGACTGCTAGGAGAAGTATTTTTTAATTACAACTGGCACAGGAAAAGTTGTGGGTTAAGAAGCTTGCTTCCCAACTATGTGTTTTCAGGTTCAGTCCCACTGCATAGCACCATGCACAGGTGTCTCCTACAATAGGTTAGGGTCAAACAAAGCCTTGTGAGCGAATTTGATAGACAAAAAGAAACCCATCATATGCATATGTGTGTGTATATGTATACTAGCCAATGAAAAATGCGGATGCATACTAACAATATTCTTAACAATTAAACCTGGAAAAGTAGAAGACAAGAACAAACTCATTAAACTTAGAGTTTAAACTATTGCTGCTAAAATTAAAATTAAAAAGTACCTCTTAGGTACTTTTTCATATTTTTTTTTAAATTCAATTAATTTCACTTTTCATTTTTTATTTTATTTTTTGTACTAAATGAATAAAAAAATTTAAAATTTTAATTTTAGCAGCAATATTTTAAGCTCTAATTTTAATGAGTCTTTTTCTTGTCTTCTACTTTTCCCGGTTTAATTGTTAAGAATATTGTTAGTATGCATCTGATTTTTCATTGGCTAGTCCAGTGTTTTTACAAGCATTGCAGTAACAATAAAATTTTAATTAAAAATATATAGAATTACCATTTTTTGCAGTCATTTTGAATTCAAAAATTTCCAAGAAAATTCAAACAAAATTTTGATTTTTTCATTTGAGTTTCTTATTTAGAAATCAAATAAAAATGAATGATAATCATTGCAACTTTGCCTTTTCTGGACATAGTATACATACTGTAATTTCGGTATTGTTCAGAGACAAAGTTACAAATGTACATATTTAAAGAATTTTAAAAATAATGAAAGAAAAACTGACTTTATTTTAAATAAATTGAATTAAATTAATATTGAATAGAATATAATTACAAGTAGCATTTGCCTTTTCTCAACAGCCTTACTACTGACTTCAGTACTGCTCATAGATACAAAGCCACAAATAATCATCTTCTATTTACTATAAAATTAATAAATAAATTATAAATAAAGTCATTTTTAGCATGCAAATAATTAACTCCATGTTTGAAAATTTAAAAATAGTGAAAATTGACTGTTAAAATATTTGAATTTTTATCATTTTCTGAACAGGCCTGCTAAATGATTCAGTAGTACTCACGGAGATAAAATCAAAAAAAAAATTTTAATATTTCATTAAAAATCTTGTTATTAAAATAATTTATTCAAAAATGGACTTTAAAAAGCTATACTACAAATAATTGAGCCAAAAAATTTCATTTTTTTATACAAAATAATTTAAACTAATGAAAAATAAATATTAGAACTCTTTGTATCAATTTGTGTTGTCTTTTATCTTTTGTTGTGTGTGTGCCTAAGAAATGGTTTAGTTCATACACAATTAGTGGGCATAACTACAGATTTCTTTCCCCCCACCCCACCTGATTTTGGATGATCATAACTTTCAGAAAAATGGTTATTTTTTAATGAAATTTTCTACAAATATGTATTATGCCATGTAGATTCCGAATATACAATTTTTTTTTTTTGGGGGGGGGGTAAGTGTTTTAGGAGGGGGGTGAGGAATTTTGGAAAATTCACCGGAGTCCACTTCAATTCGTCTTAACTTTCAAGAAAATGGATATTTTTTTTATGAAATTCTCTACAAATATACCTTGGACTATATAGATTCTGAGGACACAGCAATTTTGGGGGAAAACAATTGGGGGTTATTTCTGAGAACTGTTCCCCACTCGGGGGTGTTTCAGAACAAGTTGTCCATATTTGTTTCATTTTCTCCGTTTTGTACATTTGTGCATCTGTAGATTTCTACCATACACACACATACGTGTAATGAAAATAGTTCAAACGGGGAATTATTTCATTCAATATCACGTTTATTGTAGAGATTATATAACAAATTATACTTTACACTTCTCTATTTAACTGTGTGTATATTCCTTATCTTTGCTTCTGGTGTCTTCTGCCTTTCTATTAGAAACGTTTACTTGGGAATTTACTTTAAAAAATCATATGCAATGGATAAGTTGTCTTAATAACATATTTCTGTGTACCAGACCTTTAGCTGTTATTTTTAGCATAACGAGTTTTCTGGTAAGGGCTTCATTTGCCTTCATTGCCTGTTTGTTGCTTCAGTAGAAATCTATGGGTGCGTAAACGCACAAAGAGGACAAAAAGAAATAAATATGGACGACTTGTTCCGAAACACCCCCGAGTGGGGAACAGTTCTCAAAAATAACCCACAATTGTTTCCCCCACAAATTCCTATATCCTCACTATCTACATATTCCAAGGTATATCTGTAAAGGATTTCATTAAAAAATACCCATTTTCTTTGAAAGTTAAGACAAATTAAAGTGGACTCCAGTGAATTTTCCGAAATTCTCCACCCCACCCCTCCTAAAACACTTTTCCCACCAAATTTTATATATTCGGAATCTACATGATATAACACATATTCTTAGAAAATTTCATTAAAAAATATTCATTTTTCTGAAAGTTATGATCATCGAAATTCGGAGGAGCAGAAATCTGTAGTTATGCCTGAGTAGTGTCCCTTTAATATCACGCGAAAATTGATAAAAATTTGAGAATCAAAATTAGATTCATTTTTTTCATTTTATCTAGTTTCAGCTCATGAGCTGTGGCCATGCTGTTTTTTCTAATGGATAAAATTTTACGAAACCTTTGTTAATATATTCCCTTCACATTTCTCTTTCATATTAATACCAATGTAATAATTCTTGATCAAAATTAAAAGAATGGTGTGGATTCAAAGTGTTGATGTCAGGCATTACTACCCATCAGTCAAGCAGTTTGGTCTATATATTTTATCTTTTAACTTTTTGTTCTACTACACCAGATTTTAAATATTTTATGTAGCTTATCACTAGTCAAACATAATTCAATAAACTAAATTTGATTTCGATTAAAACTGAAATAGTGAGACTGCTTGGAAGAGGCCGACTGCGGCAAAAAAGCTCCGTTAAGAACATTATTCAACTACAGTAGCAGTTGAATGATAAATTGATAAATTCAGTATAATTTACAGTAAAAATTTGCAGTGTCATTTTAATTAAAATACTGATGGCCTCAGAAAAAATATAAAGATAAAATGAAATAGAGTAGATGAAATAAAATAAAATACAATAGAATAAAGCAGAGTAAATAAATAGGTTGAATAAAAACATCTGATAAAGTAAATATATAAAATTTAATTTAACTAGCATTTAATTTAAATTATAAGCTAAATGAAAAGTTGAAATACAATAAGGTTGCTACAGGAATTACATGTTATATGATGAGTTAAGAGAGAAGAATAAAATAAAATAAAATAAGACGAGGTAAACATACCAATTTAATTAAGGAAGCTTATGCCATATATTAATTATGTATTAGTAACAATAATGTGATAGAGAGCTATCTAGAGGTAGTTGTCTTACTGCATTTGAACTTGTGGTAAAATCTAAAAGTCTAAAAGAATCTATGAACACAAGAGGAGAATGCTTTGTGTTGTTTATTTAATAACTGTGCTGGGTTATGTAACAGTATTCATATAGATTCTTTTCAGCATAACCAACACAGAGCATTTTGGCCTTGATGTGAAGGACAGGAGTCAATGATGGAGTGAGTTATATTGTATGGTACATTTTTATTTCCTAAGGTAGTGTACGTGTTCATTGAGTAGCTTAGAGATGACATTGTCCCATAAAGTACTTTACTCTGTTTTTCATATCTAAATGAGTTTAAATGTGCTGAGTATCATTGCTTATGAGGTAGTATCAAAAGGTTCACAGACTAGTTATGCTTAATAAAAAATAACTTATTTAACATCATCTCCTTCAAAATAGTCACCTTGCGCACTTTTGGAATATAGCCTGCAAGTCATTTTCTATAAACAAGTTAAGGATCTTCAGCAATTCACTCTGGATCTCAACAACAATGTTAAAATGGCGACCTTTGAGCTGCATTTTCATCTTGGGGAAGAGATGGAGGTCAGCAGGTGCTAAATCTGGTGAATAGGGTGGGTGCAGAAGCAATACTATGTTGTTTTTGGCAAGAAACTCATGAGGAGAGCTCGATGACAGGGTGTATTGTCTTCATGAAGAATCCAATTCTTTGTGCTCCACAGATTGGTCACCTTCACCAAATATCCTCCCTCAAACACTTCAAAACATCGCAGCAGAACTCTTGGTTGATAGTCTGGCCCTGGGGGATGAAATTCTCAATGCACAATACCACATTTCCAGGCAGTGATACTCATGGTAGGTTTTCCAGATCACTGATGGGGTGAATTCTTGATGCACAATACCACATTTCCCAGGGTAATGTTTGTGGCAGGTCTTCCAGATCATTCATCATCTTCAAGTAATATTCTTTTGCTTTTAAAGCACCTGTACCACTCAAAACCTTGCATATGACCCATTGCTTCATCACCGTAAGTTTGTTGAGACATGCTCAATGCCATTTAGCAGACTTGCCAAGTTTAATGCAAAATTTCACGTTGGCTCTTTGTTCCTGTCCATAACAAAATTGCAGACTACAGCATATGCATGATCACAAAAACACAAATTTCAGGACTTTCTTAAGTAAACACAGCAATGTCATTTGGCACACTGCCTCAAGAAGGTTACTGCTAGCTCTCACTGTGCATGCAACCATATGCTGCCATCTGTTGGTGTGTTACAGAATTAGTCCAGGAACTTTTTTGATACCACATTGTAAAATTAACAGTAGCTCCCATATAAACCTTAGAGGAGTTTTGCTCTCTATTTAGGACCAAATATTTATATAATATCTTCTGCAGTAGGCTTGTAATTGATAATTATCCTGTATTTTGAAATTACAATTGGAACTATTTAGTTTAGGGATCTTTCTATTAAGTGTATTCGTGTAACTAGAATACATATGATGGGTTAGGTCCATTTGATTTGCTCTCCTCATATGTGCTATTTTCTATGTCATCCATGCCATTATTATAAGTATTGGTGATAGAGAACATAGCTATTCCTATCCACTGAGAGATCTTGCATGGTTGCCATGGTTGGTGGTGTAATCACTATTATTTTGTATATGCATGCACATGCATAGATGGATTAAATATGCTTATGTATGTTTGAGTGTATATATACATTACCAATGACATGGTTCTGGGTTCAGTCCCACTGAGTGGCACCTTGGGCAAGTGTCTTCTACTGTAGCTTTGGACTGACCAAAGCCTTGTGAGTGGATTTGGTAGATGAAAACTGAAAAGAAGCCATATGTATATGTGTGTATGTGTGTGTGTGTGTGTGTGTGTGTGTGTGTGTGTGTATGTATGTATGTATGTATGTATGTATGTATGTATGTATGTATGTGGGTGGGTGTATATAGGTGAGAGCTAGATCTACTCAGTACAGAAAATATATACTGATGCTCAAATGAATTTATATATGTATGTACATATATATGGCACACATCTCACACACACACACATCTTACCTTGCCGAGTCCATAATTTTTTGTAGGAGTGTTCACACAGATGAAAATCAGTTCCGCTTCCAAAATAGCTTTATCAACATCTGTAGAGAAGAAGAGATTCTTGTTGCGACATTTTCGAACCACTTCATCCAGACCAGGCTACAAAAATTTCAATAATAACAATGTTTTTTTACATAGTTATAAAGCCAACATTTTGAGAATGACAGAAATGATTTTACATTGCTTATGCCTTTCTCCAAGTTAAAACAAGTGAACCTTACTTCTTACTCTATAGCATTTTAAACAATGCTAGATAATAAACATAATGTTACTAATTAACACTAAATAGTACAAAACAAAATCAAAAACAATCAAATCACATTATTTTTGGACAAGTCTGCTCTCACTGATTTTGAAATTAAGGCCAAATTGTGATATTGTTATTTAGGGTACATGTTGAGAGAGCAATCCTTTCATGCCAGAACATTGCTTAGAAAGGTTCTAAAATAGCACTGTTCATGAACTACTTCACCATGGTTAACAGCAAAGATACAACCCGCAATAACTGTATGAGTGACCCAGGCAGCAATATTACAGCCACAACTTCATACGACACATACCGCAACTGGCTCTGCACCATTGCCACAACTTCTTGATACAGTATTTATATCACCATGTACAATTGACTACAAACTGCTATTTTTCATTCATGTGTCTATGAACATTCGTCTAACTTCTCATTTTAGACTTTCACTTTCTTCCTCTTCATTGTTCTTATATGTACTTAATACACACACAGATACACATACACTTTGTTCTCATGACAGCCTGTCATTTATTTTGTATACATGACACACACATGCTAACATACCAATAAAATCTCTCTCGAACATTCTAGTCAGTTGTGTCTCTTCTCTTTTTCCAACTGGCACATTACATGCATTATTACAGCCTTCTGATCTGAGTCGCTATCAGATGGTCACACCACACTTCACCTTGACCATCTATACTCTAGCCACTCTTTAAAACCTATGGGACCGTTCCACATCTCCTCAAGACACACATAATATGGTACATCACCCTCCCCCACCACTATTCTCCAGACATATAACAACACAACTACTTCAGCCCAACATAACTCCAAAACAACACTTTAAGTCTCTTGTTTTGGAACTTTATCCCCTTTCACATATGACATCAGAAAACATCAAATACAATCAATCATGATACTCAATAACATAAACATGAGACACCCCAGGATATAACAATACTACAACACCCTACAACACAGAGAAGACATAGTAAATAAAGCAAAATGATAGACATACTTTGACTACTCACAAGTACCTCATTTGTCCAGCAGAAATAATGTTGGAGACATTATAGATTATGCTAGTTCTTGTCTTGATCATCACAGGTTGTACTCAAAACACAACCAGACAAAAATACCAAAGAAAGATAATGTGCAACTGTAAGCAGCAAAGTTTGTTACCGCAGTAAACTCCAATCCATACAATTCCTGCCACTACATGAAAAATCACCTGCAAACTACCATACAAATACACAAGTACAATACCCCTGAACACTACCACAGCAGCATCAAACCAATGAGAGCCTTCATATGGGTGCCCAGCCTGCTAGAAATAGCAACTAAAATACCTTCAAATCACACCTTATGGTTCTGTGGTCCAAGATACCCTGTACATAGTGAAAAGATGGTATAGTCATGGTTGGATTATCTTTAATGTCTCAAGAGTTAACTTGAGAGTTAACAACAACTGCCTCTTCCTAAAATCACTTTTTCTTCCTTAAATATATCAGGGTAACTGTTGCATGGTCACCATACTTCTTGGAAATAGTAGCTAAAGCCCCTGCAAATATTGGTTTGAAGAATCTGATTTGTATGCCAGAAAATATCTGAAATATATATCACACTTCTGTTTTTCTCTTCAACCACAAACGTTAAACAGGTCATTGTTTAACAGCAGCAATGAACTATTTGAATAAACCTATTATCAAGTGCATTACAGCTGAAACCCTTTATTTTTCTTTTCTTTTCTTTTCTTTTTTTTTTTTTTTTTGCAGAAATCTGGCTGCTCTTTCTAGCAAGGAGTAACTGCATAGAACCTGTGACATTCATTCGTTCAGTACATTTTTGTAGATACTGTATCAGAAGAATTCAAAATTTTGTTCTTTATTTCATTTGTTGCTAACAAACATTTCTGTATGCTTAGTTAGGGTCCCAGTTGCTAAATACTTCAAGAGAGTGATGTTGAGCTTCTCCCTTCTGGAGAAGATTTCCATCTATATAGAAATGTACACATGATTATCTCCCATGTTTATTGAGGATAAAAATTACTCAAGTCATCAATTTTATTTTATCTCAAATTTGATTTTCCTTTGATTGTTTTATGCTCTTTGCATTTAAATATGTTTTCACCTATTTCATTGACAGACTTAAAAGTGTTGCCTGCTTTAACATCCCCAGAATGCTGTTAGTGAAGTTCACTGTTGAATTCGATATGACTGGGTCTTGGTTTTGAGGATAACTTCCTCTCTTCTTCCAATTAGCTTCAGAGGTCCGCCTTTAATTAAGTGATAAATCCCCATTTTTTGACAAACTGATAAACCTCTTCCCCACAAAACCTCCTGTTAATTATCATATGGATAGCATCTCAGACTAATTAAATATTTATTACACTACCTTCATCTAGTTATTCCCTGAAAAGACTACGAGTTCTCTCTCTCTCTCTCTCTCTCTCTTCCCCACACACTCTACTTTGTCAGATTGACAAATAAGAGACTGCTGTGTGTAACATACATTAATGTTTAGATCTAAGCATGTGGAGTCTTTGTTTGTCTTTTTCTCTTTCTACTGGAGTGTAATAGATATTTGCATGTAAAAAAAATTGAATGAATTTCGAAACTACCAGCTGAGTAACCAGAGCCAGACACTTTTACAAGAGGTTCTTATAATTCAAACAGAGTTAAGACCTTGTTTAGCTATGCCTTATCAATGTCATGTGCTTCAATGAATACCTGTGAAAATTAATCAGTCTTGGCAGAAGTCAGTAGAGGTAGTTATGGTGGAGTTAGAAATATTATATATTCATTGTGTTATGTGGAAGGTGGCAGTAGAAGACAAGGCAGGCACCTATGCATACTAAGACAAAGAGAAAGAAACAAACAAAAACAAAAGATTTAGTAGGAGAAAGCCAGATTGATAGAAAAAGAAAATGGGTAGTTAGGTATACATTAGAGAAAACTGATGAAAGTTTGCAGTTTGTTTACATTGTGTGTGATAATGGTGGGTTAAAAGAGGACCAGTTTAGAATAAATAGAGTTCCACTGACAACATAGAAGTACTAATAAATAAGCTACAGTACCTCGGTTAACATATTTTGCTAGAATCCAGAATTACAAGACGAGTTCACTTGTTATCTGAATTATTACAGTTCTGGCTAAGCTGGAGCACCATTACATACAAAAGAATAAAGTTGTTAACATCCACTTTTAATACACATTTGTATATTTCCAAACTAAGCAAGGAGGGGCATTGAAAGACAAAGAATAAACTAAGGAAAGACACCGAAGGAGAAAGAATAAACAAAGGAAATTGAAGGAGAAGGGACAAAAGTACACTGAAGTAGAAAAATAGACTAATGAAGGACAATGAAAGAGAAAGAATAAATAGTGAGACAAGATGACAATGATCCAGCCCTTATTTGTTGTTCTTTCTATGTTATGTCTATGTTATTGTTACTGTATTTTTATTCCAGCGTTAAATTACTGTATTATGTTACTGCATTATGTCTATGTCGTGTTAGTATATTATGTTATTATGTTATGTCAGTGTTATAGCACTGTATTATGTTTGTTATTTTTACTGCATTATGTCTTTGTTTATATTTAGTTTAGACTTACACAAACATACAAATTGATGAAACTTGGCTTAACAATCAGATTACTGTTGAACTAAAATAAATGCAATAGTTCATTCTATATTTCATCTTCTGCATCTGATGAATAGAAATTTTCTTCACTAATTAATATTAACTATTTATCTACAGATTCAACAAACTAAAATATGACTTCGATGATGTATCATTGAAAAATGGTTGAAAACATTCAGGGAGATAACCTTAAGTCTTGCTTATTAATTTTTTAATAATAATAAACTCACTTGAAAGGAAAAGAAAACTGAATCATTCATGCACGCATGCATGCACATTTAATGGGTTTCCATACATTCAGAAGATATTGGTCAACCCAGGGTTGTAATTGATGACACTTGCCCAAGATGTAACACACAGCAACTGAATCTGAAACCATGTCTTTGCAAAGCAAATTTCTCAAACATATAGCCATGCTGGTGTCTATCACAAATGTTTATTTTTTTAGATATTATTATGTTCCATGCTGGCATGGACTGGATGGTTTGATAGGATCTCTTGTGCTTTAATGTCTGCTTTGGTATGGTTTCTATGACTGGATGTCTTTCCTAATGCCAACCATAGACTGTTTTTTTTTTAATGCCACATACACATACACATATATTCCAGAGGTGACAAGTTCAAAAGGAGGTTATGTCCAGCTCCTTAGAATAAAAGATAAGTCTGAGAGTGAATAAAAATATTTAATCCACAACTGTTAATCTGACAAAATATCTTCTTTCATTTATGGCTCATCAAGAACTAAGGAATAAAATTTCAGAAGAACTAATTATAATGGTAACTGATGAATTTGTCTACAACAATTCATCTACAGCAATTCATCTATGGATACAATTCATCTACAACCACACACACACACACACACACACATACATACAAGCACACACACACACATACACACATACAATCATACACAGATGAATTGTAGACAAATTCTCCCTAGAACCAATTATAATGTATGATAAAAAGGAAAGAGAAAATAGGAAAATCATAAATGGCAGACTGTATGACGCATGTGTACGAACAGCCATGCTACATGGCAGTGAAACATGGGCTGTGACTGCTGAGGACATGCGTAAGCTCGCAAGGAATGAAACCAGTATGCTCCGCTGGATGTGTAATGTAAATGTGCATACCCGTCAGAGTGTAAGTATCTTGAGAGAAAAGCTGAACATAAGAAGCGTCAGTAGTGGTGTGCAAGAGAGACGATTGCGCTGGTTTGGACATGTGGTAAGAATGAATGAGGATAGCTGCGTGAAAAAGTGCCACTCCCTAACAGTTGAGGGAACCCGTGGAAGAGGTAGGCCCAGGAAGACCTGGGCTGAGGTGGTGAGGCAAGACCTTCGAACATTGGGCCTCATCGAGGCGATGACTACTGACCGAGACCTTTGGAAATGTGCTGTGCGTGAGAAGACCCGGCAAGCCAAGTGAGATCGTTGCCAGTGCCCCTGGACTGGCTCTTGTGCGGGTGGCACATAAGATGTACCATCCTGAGCGTGACCGTTGCCAGTACCGCTTGACTGGCCTTGTAGGGTTTTCGAGCGAGATCGTTGCCAGTGCCCCTGGACTGGCACTTGTGCGGGTGGCACATAAAAGACACCATTTCGAGCGTGGCCGTTTTCGTGCGGGTGACACGTAAAAGCACCCACTACACTCTCTGAGTGGTTGGCGTTAGGAAGGGCATCCAGCTGTAGAAACTCTGCCAAATTAGATTGGAGCCTGGTGTAGCCATCCGGTTGCACCAGTCCTCAGTCAAATCGTCCAACCCATGCTAGCATGGAAAGCGGACGTTAAACGATGATGATGATGATGATGATATACACATATACACACACATAAACATAGAACATACACACACACATGCACAAACATATAAATAATGTAAAACATACATCAGGTGTTTTATTTTATGTTGGAGAACAAAGTACAGTGAGATAAATTGACTTAACCACATAACTTCTAATGTTTTGTAAGCAATTTTTTATAAGTTTGTGCTTACAGGCAATGATAATTTGGCTTGCTTTCAATGTTTTATATGCTGATCTAGTTCCCTAGACTATGGCATTGGGTGTATCATCTATAACACAGTTCATTAGATGCAGGGTACTTTTTTGATACATTTAAAAATTTTTTTAAAGTGTCTTATAAGTTAGCAAATACAGTATTTCAACTAAGTTAAACAAGGACAGATATCCACTCAAACATTAAGCAGTAACTCTACTATTATACAAAAATATCTGAATTTACAAACCTAGCAAACATGATAAAATGATTTTAACAAGGTACAGAAAACAAAACCAAAAACAATTTCTAATCATAATAAACTGCATAATTACAATAAGAATTCTATTTTAATCAATAACAAAATCAGCTAAACCATACTTCGAATATTGGGAGTTCATCAGAGTTCCACTGAGCAATCCTTTGTTCACTTTTGTCAACAACTGTAACAATAACATCAGGGCATTTCATGGCAATAACACTACAACTTGGACCCCCAACATAACCAGCACCAATACAACAGATTTTTTTCAATTTCATTTTCCAATGTCTGCAATATAAAAGAAAACAAATATCTGTAAGTGTTTAGTTTTACATCAAGTTATGTATAAAAACAATGTAACATTGAATTGAAAGTTTACTCAAAATGTTTTAATAGAGTGCATGTTTTCAAACGTTTACAAGGAAAGCATTCACAGTGGCTTCAGAGTTTTGGCTTGCCCACCTTCATCAGAACTGTCTGGATAGAAAAGATGTTGGTATGTGTGGATATGTGCATTAAAATTTTAGTTACTATATGAATATATAGTCTGACAAATGTGAATAAGCCAAAGCTTTGAAGTTGTTGAACTTTTCCTTGTAAAAGTTTAATGTGGGTGTGTGTGTGCGCATGTGTATGCAATGTATACGCACATAGTAAAAAAAGTTTGAATACACATTTGCATATCCATACATCCATATGTCTTTCACCATAGTAGTTCCTACTCTTCTGAACCAGCTGCAAATCAATATATTCACCCCACCTCTTTTCTTTACATCGCCAATGATAAGCAAATGAAAGAACCTCAATGTAGTCATTCAACTTGTTAAAAATAGCAACTAAATCTCCTGTAACAATGCCCTACCATCTTGGCAAAGGAATTAATGTGTTGAATAGCACACTGCACAAACCAATGAGGGGAAGGAAGTTGTAAAGGAATTTCTATACATATAAAGGTGGGCTGAAAAGTTCATAGGCAGACTATGTAGGAATAATGCTAGAGTTGTGAAATCTTGTTAATAACCTCATTGTTGCTTTCTAGGTAAACTGAATCTCACTGTTTAAAAAATACATCAAAAGTTACTAGTAACAACTTCTCTTGAAAATGCACAAAATTTGCCATCATGGTATTATCAAGTACCTGCAAAAAAAGGGTTTAGCTCACAAAGACATTCATCCTGACATGGTTGCTATATTAAGGGAGGGTACTCCAGGTGAAAAAGTAGGCAGCTGAATTTACGAGGCGAAAGGAGAGTCTTGAAGATGACCCAAAGTCTGGATGTCCTGAAATTGCCACCCCCAAGGAAAACATTGACTGTGTTCACTACATGGTGATGGATGACAGGCAATTGACTATAAATCAAATATCCAATGCCATTAACATATCCCATGAGGGAGTTTAGAATAATCTGCACAATGAACTTGGTGTGATGAAGGGCTCTGCTTGGTGGGTGCCATGTCTTCTGACATCTGATCAAAAGTGCACTAGGTTGATCACATCACAGGAAAATCTGACATAGTTTGAGGCAGATCCAGCTGGTTTCAAGGCCATTTGCCCAGGAAAACCAACAAAAGGGGTCTTGTTTCATCAGGACAATGCTCCAGTACACAAGTTCTTGGTTTCAATGGCTGATCACCCTCTCTGTACTTCTGATTTGGCCCTATCTGACTATCATCTATTCCCCTAACATGAATAAACACTTGGCTAGGAACCAGTATCACAGTGATGATGACAACATATCTACTGTTAATGACTTTTTTGACCAACAGGATGAAAGCTTCTTCAGCAATAGGATTCAAGCACTGTAACACCAACCAAAGAAGTGTGTAGACACAAGAGAGACTATGTTGAAAAATAAAACCTCATGTGGTCACATTCCATAAGAGTATCTTGGTTTACGTATTAATTTTCCAGCCGATCCTAGTGTGTGTGTGTGTGTGTGTGTGTGTGTGTGTGTGTGTGTGTGTGTGAGAGAGAGAGAGAGAGAGAGAGAGAGAGAGAGAGAGAGAGAGAGAGAGAGAGAGAGAGAGAGGGAGAGAGAGAGAGAGAGAGAGAGAGAGAGAGAGAGAGAGAGAGAGAGAGAGAGAGAGAGAGAGAAAGAGAGAGATAGAACAGGATTCAAATGAATCAAGCACTTAAACGGTAAGGCAGCAGGTCGGATCAAAGAGCAGAATGTGTACACAACAAAAATAGAGGAATACATACATGAGTGCTGGGGTACAGGCAGAAAGATATTTAGGCTATGTATACGTTTAAGTGTACCCAACTGTGTATATCAATAGCCCTGAGGCTAATCAAGTAACGCACATTGCACTAAATATGCGGTCCATAATATATTTCAGATCTATGCAAGAAGCACATTCTAAGGAAGGTGAATAATAAATAAATGAAAAATAAGATGGATAATATGTCAATTCACTATAACTGTTCTGACGGATTTTTAATTGATTAAGGGAAACATTACAGCATTAGAAACATTTTGAATGTTTTAGAGTGTTATAGTTCATGTATTCACCTGATGGAAATGTTTTGTTCTAATGATGTAATATCTCTATTAATCAATTAAAAATTCATTGGAAACAACTGTAGTGAATTGACACATTATCCATTTGTTGTTATATATATATATCCTATTCGCTTTACCAGAGAGAATTGCATATCATTCTCCCACTGGCACCAGCTATCCTGAAGGAAACTTTGGAGGGAACCAGCTACTAGATGGCTCAAAGAGTCTTTCATCCCTACCCCTGGTTCCAACGATCGATTTGTACATCAGAGGCGCTTTGGACTTCTACCAGAGTTTCCTCTGGCCTCATCCCAATGAGGTGTGGATCACCATCTTTTGGGTCCCAGGCCACCTGCTACACCTGAGTCAAAGTAGGAACGCATGGCCTGAGAGCCATGTGAACACATGAACTTGACCTGGGAATGATACTTTGAGTTGCCACCCATGCAGCGACGTGTCACTGTATGTGATGATGATGTGTCATGTTCTTGCTTTCATTGTGCCATTGGAGTTTGTGAAGTGAAAGGCTCCAATGACTTGCAGTCAACTGAGGTAGAAATTCCATAAGATATGAAAGGAGTAGGTAGACATTCCATAAGATGTACCTGGTATAAGCTATAGACACATAAGAGGTGCAATAATATCAGAGGAAGGTTAACAGGGAAACTAGTTTTTGTGTGTGGAAGGTGCACAGGTACAATTAACACTAAAAATGTACAGAAAATAAACTCCATCAAATGCCAGGGGCAAAAACTAGAAATAGTTGATAGTTTCCATTACCTAGGTGACCAAGCTGGTAGCTGGGGTGGATGCTCTGAGAGTGTAGCTGTAAGAAAAAGAATAGGCTGGGCAAAGTTCAGAGAACTCCTACCTCTGTTGGTAACAAAGGACCTTTCTCTCAGAGTGAAAGGCAGATTGCATGATGCCTGTGTGTGAACAGCCATGCTACATGGTAGCGAAACATGAGCTGTGGCTGCCTGAGGATGTGTTGTAGACTTGAAAGAAATGAAGCTAATATGCTTCACTGGATGTGCAATGTCAGTGTGCATGTACGACAGTGTAAATGTATTGAGAGAAAAGTTGGACATAAGAGGCATCAGACTGTATTGGTATCGTCATATGATGTGTATAGATGTGGACAGCTGTGTGAAGAAGTGCCAATCTCTACCAGTGGAAGGATGCTGTGGAAGAGGGAGACCCCGGAAGACATGGGACAAGGTGGTGAAGCAAGATCTTTGAATGTTGAGCCTCATGGAGGCAATGACTAATGACCAAGACCTTTGGCGATATGCTGTGCTTGAGAAGACCTGACAAGCTAAGTGAAATCATAGTTGTGGCTGTTGTTAGTATCACATAACTGGCATCCATGCCAGTGGCTCATAAAAAGCACCTTTTGAGCGTTGGGCCTCACAGAGGCAATGTGGCCAATGCCAGTGTTGCGTAACTAGCACCCGTGCCAGTGGCACATAGAAAGCACCTTTCAAATGCTGAGACTCATAGAGGCAATGACAAATGATTGAAACCTTTGGCATTAAGCTGTGCTTGAGAAGACCCATCAAACCAAGTGAAATCATAGTCATGGCAGATACTGGCATCATGCAGCTGGCATACATGCTGGTGGCACATAAAAGCACCAATTACACTCTCAGAGTGAATGGTGTTAAGAAGGGCATCCAGACATAGAAACCATGCTAAATCAGACTGGAGTCTGGTGCAGCCCCTCAGCTTACCAACCCTGGTCAAACTGTCCAATCCATGCCAGCATGGACAACAGATGTTAAAAGATGATGATAATAATGATGATGATGATGATATATATATATATATATGTGTGTGTGTGTGTGTGTATACACAGGGTGCATCAGCTATTTCAGAACAAAACTATAAGTGGCACAAACTTTGTGTCCTCTTCTTTTTCAGCTGAAGAATGGAAGCTTTGAATATAACACAGATGATGAAAAGGTATGCCATTCCCATCACCTTAACCACCAAGCACAGTGACTGAGATTGCATCCTCCTTAAATGTGAACAGGTCCTTCGTGTTTAAGCTTAAAAAAAAGCTCCTGACCTCTGCCTAGAATATGCATTCCCTGACCAAAAGTAAACATTCTGACAGTCAGACATTGTCAGAAAAGTTGAATTTGTCCAGCAAGTCTAGAGCATCATCAATGAAAGTCCCAGTAAATCAATGCTATTACCAGTCATCTCCGTGTGTTAGACATGTGCTGCATGAAGACACCATGCACCCCTTTGTCATGAGAAAAGGGCAGTTCAGGTCTCATAAGTCCAGGGAGAATTATGTGATTTGATCAAAGTGCCTGCTGAACAAACTAAAGCACCACATGGAGCCTGATATGTTCTGGTTCTTCACAGAAATTAACTTTGTCTGAGATCAAAAATAGAACCAGAAGAGTGACAGATGGCTTGTTACCAGCGCCACTGAAGTCCCCATTGTTATAACACCAAGTTTTCATTATCTGTGATGGTCTTGGGGGCTATGAGCAATGAGGGCCATGTCATACTTCCTCACTTTTTCTTGTGAGGTCTCAGGGCCAATGTGGAAGCCTACATCAAGACAACGGAGATGGTTGTCAAGCCCTGGATTGAGAGAGTTGCTAGTAGGAGGCTGTAAGTGTCCCAGTAAGAATCTTCTCCTCACATAGCCTGCATGACCCAAAAGTGGATAGCTGAAGATTTTCATGATCATTTATCTCATCTAACCTCTTAGCTCTCTTGATTTAACCCCCCTCAACTACTATGTTTGGGGTATCATTAAGATGAAGATCAACAAGTATGCTCACAATACCAAAGACCCATTGATATCTGCTATTGAGGATGTAGTGAAACCACCTCTCTCACGGTTATTTATTTACAAATGCAAACGTAGCAGGTAACATCTCTTTCCCGCCTTGGACCCCGGCTGTTGTCCATCACCTGACTGACTATTATTTGCGCGGCAATTGTCTCCAGTCCTTTCGCGCCAAGGTGCAAACCGGCCAATCGTGGGCATCTGATAAGGTCACGTGAGAGAGTGTTTTCTGATGCTCTCTGGAACCTCCTTGTACCTATAAATAGCCTGCTTTATACGCGCCACTTTGTTGCGGCTTCAGATCTTCTAAGATCTGGTCGTTGACCACGTAACACCAACCAGCCAGTTTCCAGCAACGACATCAACTCCATCATTCAACTGTTTACTACAACTTTTGTCTCCAACGTCGCCAGCGTCAACACGACCCTATGTACACAAGCAACCAAACAGCAACTGCAGCTTCTCTTCTCAACCCTGTTTGTGTGAATTGTTCACCACGAAATAACAGCCAGAATTCGACACCTGCGAGCAACCATCTGTATCAAGTAGCCCGGCCCGGCATAGAAGCCTCAACTGCACGACAAGTGACTTAGCTCTGCCTCAACGCCTAAACCTCTTATATACAGACTTTCAACTACTGTGTACTTTAACTGAGAACTGGTATTTCACATCCTGGTGTCTGGACTTACTTTTAACGTCCTTATTACAGACTCTTTTCTATTCTTTGTATCTCTTGCATTCACATACATATATTTGTATACACACTCTTTGTTTACATGACGGCCTGTCTTATATTGTGTTTTATTATGTCGCATTCACACACACACAGACATACAGTTTAATGCTCTAATAAAACCTTCTCTATTAGGGCTCGAAACCGGTTTTATAAAATCGGTTAAAACCGGTTTTATATTATGATCAGTAAAACTGAAACGGATTTGCCAAAACCGATTTTAATGCTTGTTGTTTCTATTTTTTTTTTTACAAAACATTTCTCCATTTTTTTCTTTTGAAGAAATATCGTTGAAACTGAACTAACTGAACTGTTGTTGGTCACCTTTAGTTGAGAGCGCTGTCTGTTTCATTGAAACATATCGCAACATATCAATTCTCACCTTCTCTCCCCTTGAACCTTAAATCAGCACCTTGTCATTTCCTTCGCTAACCCCTGGCTGACTCTTTGAATTTGGAGGTAACCGAGTTTATTCATAGCAAGTCAAGGGGACGCTGTTAGTCTTCAGTCAGGTGATCTTTCCCGTTGAACATATGTAATAATCAGTTCCAGATTCATTTCAAGGAAGTAACACTAACTAAATTTTTTCTTAATAATTTTCATTAGCCCTAACATGATAAAAAGAAAATCAACTGTTTGGAATTTTTTCAATAGGAAAAACAAAGATGAAGCTCAATGCAATAAGTGTGATAAGATCATGAAGTCTTCTGGAGGATCTACTACGTCTTTGATTTTGCACTTGAAGAAAATTCATCAAATCGACATAAATCAAGATGCAAACCAGCCTCCTGTGAAGATGACAAGAACAATGGAACACTTTTTAACAAAGAAATCAACGGAAGAAGAAGTTTCAAAGTTAGCTGCTATGGATGGATTCTCTTTCAATTCAATCGCCAAAAGCGATTTTATACAGAGAAATCTTCATAGTCAGAGAGGCAAATATGATAAATTACAACCAACATCTGCAAACGGAGTCAGGAATATGGTAATGAATTATTACATAACCAAGAAAGAAGAACTTATTCATTATTTCGAAAAAGAAGTAGCGCTGGGGATTCGCTACTCATTGACATTGGATGAATACACATCAATTCAAAATAAACGATATATGAACATAAATGTTCATGGGAAAGACAATCATTGGTCGTTGGGTCTTATTGAGATCCACGGCTCCCTTAATAGCAGGAAAACAGAGCAATTTGTGAGAGGACATCTTCGTGAATTTGGATTGGATTTGGATATACACATTGTTGGCTGTACGACGGATGGTGCTTCTATGATGGTGAAATTCGGAAAAGAAATAAGACCTGATCACCAACAATGTCTCACACATTGCCTACAAAAAAACGAAATTTTGCAAGATTTTGTACGAGCGAAGTTTGATAACAGAGAGTATAAACTTATACTGGATTGCAGAATTAGGTGGAATAGCACATTCCATATGATTGAGAGATTTTTGAAATTGAAAAGCTGCATTCCAAATGCTTCTACAAGCAGTACTTTCCACAGATGCCGTGGCTGACGAAGAATGGAAATCTCTCGATTTACTAAATGAAATTCTGCATCCAGTAGAAATTATTTTGAAGGCTATTTGCACTGATGATATGGATTTACTGAAAGCGGAATATTCTATAGAATTTTATTGAATAAGCTTAATATCGTCGGTAACCCTTTGGCTCTAAATCTTCGTGAAAGACTTATGCATAGATATAATAAGAGAAGAAATGTTGAAACCTTGATTCTCTTGAGGTATTTACATAACCCAAGGAAGTTTAAAGATGAATTAATTTCTGGACCTTTTCTTTTTTTAACGAAACAACATTTAAGGAAGTATGCTGAACAAACATATAGGAGATTATTTCCTGAACATGACACTGAGAACACAACAGAATTATACAAAAAAAATGAAATAGGAGGAGACCTAAAAACAAATGTTACTGTTGTCCCATCTACTTACGAAGGTAACGAACACATGCGTGAATACACAAGCGCAATGAAGAAAATGAACTAAGAGCCCAAGATAGTAGCAGATGGATTTGAAATCTCTAAAGAATTTGAATATTTTGAAGCAACTTCGAACAGAAGTGAAAAGCTCGAGAAATTTTATAGAGCATTGCTTACAACTAAAGTAACTAGTGTCCAGTCGGAAAGAGCTTTTTCAGTTACTGGACTTTTCAACACAAAAATTAGGACAAGTTTGTCAGGTAAAACACTGAATGCATTGTGTTTTTTAAAAGATTATTTTCAAAGGAAAGTGAATTATCAAGCAAGTCAAGAAACTTGATTGATTCTCAGAAATACAACGACTTGGAAAAACGTTGTATTCCTGATTAAATAAATATAATACCATTATTTTTTGTTATTGTTTGTACATAGATACAGATACAGGCACCACCAACATATTTGTGGATATCAGTCAAACTGTTACTTTCTCTCTTTCTCTGTGTATGTATATAAACAAAATACAATATATGACAAACTTCTTCGTTACAGGGACACCGCTCTAAATCCACGAAAACTGGTTTTTAACCGGTTTTGAGAATTACTTGTACTTAAACTCGGTTTTGGGAATTATCGGTTTTGTGCGAGCCCTATTCTCTATATAAATCTTTATCGGTTGAGTCCATATCTTTTCCTTACTGGCATCTCCACGTTCTATTATGTTATAGTATTATAACATATCATATATTTTGTGTCAACTGTGCGACGCATTAAAAGGAGCCTGTTTCCATTCGTCACCATTTCTCCTTTGGTTCGCACGGTCGTCTACAAGGATATTACAGCCAGCATGAAGAAAGATCACCTGATCAAGGCATATGGTCATTTCAGAAGTCATATTGATGCAGTAATTGAGATTGATGGTAGATTTATGAAATAGCTTTTTGGTATGTATATGTAAGAATATATGTACCAAATTCTATAAAAATATAAAGATTTTTCTAATAAATATTGTTGATTGCCTTAAATTAAATTTTTGTTCTCAAATAGCTGACACACCCTATATGTGTGTGTGCATATATATATATATATATATATATATATATACCGGAGTAAGCACATGAAATGTGCAACAAGGTGGAAAAAAGAGTACTCAAATACCAGAGGTAGAGTAATATGCTTTATTTAAAAGCAGCAGAAATATAACAAAAAAACCGTTACTCTGAGTTTCCCGTTCCCGTTCATCGGGAACGTGAAACTCAGAGTAACGGTTTTTTTTGTTAGATTTCTGCTGCTTTTAAATAAAGTATATATATATATATATATATATATATATATATATATATTTGAAGAAAAATGGATTAAAGAACCAAGGCGAATACTTTTTAAGCACTCTGTAAAAATCAAGCCCAGCTACCTAACTGATCAGAGAATGCCACAGTAACCACATAGGCTGTAAATTCCTTTTCTGCCACCAGTCCAATTTGTAAATCCAAAGTTTAGATAATGAATGAATTCAGTATAACATCATAACATCAGTATATAATTACAGAGTATAATAGACAAGCACAAAAAATGGTGCATTTTTCCTAAACATCAGAGAATTCTTCAGGGCAACAGAGGGTGTATGACAAGATGCATACAGGATGGAGATCAGCCTAGAAAAAAACAACATACTGGTTTAACATTAACAACCTGAAAACAGCAACCAACATCATGTTGAACAGAGAGAGTTGACAAAGTGGATACTTTCAAGTACCAAGGGCCAGCTCTGACCAAGAACAGCAGACCTCAAAAGGAGGTAACAACTTCAGAGTGAATGGCAGATTGTAAGAAACCTGAGTATGGACAGCCATGCTACACGGCAGTGAAACATAGGCTGTGACTGCAGAGAACATGAAAAGGCTTGCAGTGCAATGTCAATGTGCAGGTATGACAGAGCATAAATGTTTTAAGAGAAACATTGGATATAAGAAGCATTAGATGTAGTATGCAAGAGAGAAGACTGCACTGGTATGGTCATATGATGCATATAGATGAGGACAGCCGAATAAAGAAGTGCCAATCTCAAAATGTGGAGGGTACCTCAGGAAAAGGCAAACCCAGGAATACATGGGACAAAGTGGTGAAAAGTGATCTTCAGATACTGAGCCTAAGAGAGGAGATAACAAAGGACTAAGACAATTTGCATTTCACTGGGATTAAGAAAACCCACTAAGTAAAATCGAGGCCATAAAGGCATGTCTTTTATGTCCCCCTCCACCACCAGCATGCAATCTGTCTCCCAACACACCAAATTCTGCCACAACCCATCTTCCCAAACCCCTTTCCCTTCATCAATGTTCACCAAATGCTGCATTCACCCCACTCTCCCTCAAATACCAGCCTGCATATATTATATTCCCACCAAATCTCTTCCCCACAAATTATCCTCCCAATTCCTCTTCCCCCTACCTGTGCCCACTCACTGCACCACACCTGCATCCACTACTCTACTTCACAACCCCTCATCCTCACCAATCGCCAGCAGCACCATCTTCTCTCTCATTCTCCCTCCTCTCTACCCACCATGTTTCCCTTCTAATGCAAGACTACTTTTTCTGTCCTTCGATACACCCCACACTCTCAGTTGAGGGGTCTTGTCTTGCCTGTTACTTGGTTACATTGCCACTGTTATGCGATATAAAAAAGCACCCAGTACACTCCTTAATGTGATTGACATTAGGAAAA
Organism: Octopus bimaculoides; assembly: GCF_046866305.1. Lineage (NCBI taxonomy): Eukaryota > Metazoa > Mollusca > Cephalopoda > Octopoda > Octopodidae > Octopus > Octopus bimaculoides. The sequence goes on from NC_142934.1 coordinate 35,172,523, forward strand.
GCATCCATAGCAAAGCAGATAGCAGAGACTGATGCAATTTTCTAATATGCCAGTTCCTATAGAACAATTCAATCCATGCCAGCATGGAAAATGGATGTTAAATGATGAAGATGATCATCAAATACCATTATCATCAACAAGTGAAATTTCTAATCAGAATTAACAGCATTTAAGAAAAATAAATTCCAGCACTTAATTGGTCTTGATAAAAATGCTCTGATTACTTATTGCAGAACTAATAGAATATAAGCTTTAATTAAATCACAGACTAGCAAAGTTCTCAGTGAAAATTCAGAGAAGGACAGAGAAGGAAAAGAAATAATAGAAACAGAATAGGATAAATCAAATAGAAAGAGTTGTTCCCCCTCTCTCTACATTACACACACACACACACACACACACACACACACACACACACACACACACAAGTAAGCATATAAATGCAAAAAAAGGTGGAAAAAATAGTACTCAAATATCAAAGGTAGAGTAATATACATTTTTATTAAACCCGCAAAAACATCACAAAAAACTGTTACTCAGAGTTTCCTGTTCCTGTTTGTCAGACAGTTGCGATCAAGACTGGAATGAAATTGTTATGGTACATGTAACATATGATTTGATATAATCGATTTTAATGAATAAGCATTTGGATTTGATTGGTTAACTTATTTTTAAAAACATAAATGGTTTTGTTTTAGCTAATGGTTGGGCTGATCAGGGTGAAGGGGGTGTAAATTGAATAGTACAATATGAATACATTATATTATATAATATCGAAAAAACCTTGAGTAAAGAAGGGAGTAATACCTGTTCAGAAGAAATTAATTAATTAATCTAATATATAAAATAGAGATGTGTGCATATTCACTTTTCACGCGAAAACAGCTTCACCAATTGCTTTGATAATTGTGATGCATGAATAATTTGACTTCAGACAAATTATAGGCTATTCATTTGATTTTTAGATACACACACACACACGCACACACACACACGCACACACACACACACACAAAATCAAAATAAGCAACAGGATATCCAGAGGTGATGCAGTACGACTGTTTTATGCGGCTCCATTTAATTGAACAATGCAATCATTACAGCAATTTAAATGCAGGGCTATCTTCAGCTTCATGAATAAATAAATATATAGAATTTATTTAATCAGTTGGACATATTTGTATAATTTTTACTTAAATCCTCTAAGAGGGTAAGAAGACAGACTGTTTTCACTTCAGCTTAGAAGCTTCTAAGACATCAGGAAAAAGAATTTGTTAGGGTCATAGCTTGTCACTGATTTCGGTTCAGTTTTAATTCATTAGTCTTGTTTATCAAATCTTTGTATATTCAAATCTAAGACTAGAGAATAGTGTCTGTTAGGAAAGGGCATGAGGGAGTTGACAGAATCATAATGGGTATAGTCATAAAACTTGTTTGAAGTAGTATAAAATAACTGGCTATAATGAGGTTGGGTAGTGGAAGAACTCAAATCAAGATGTTAATTACCAGTTAAAGGGGCAAGACACTAATAAAATCAATGATGATAATACAGACAAAATTTTATCATGGAGTACTACAGGTGATTGATTTAAACAATATTGTTATATTGTATAATGATAAAATTTACGGTTACCAACAAAAATATTATAACCAAAGAGATAAATTTTGAATAATTTTGAATATATACTAAAATTTTCAACAATAGAGAGAGAAATTTTTTTAATATGGAATTACTTTAGTATTCATTCATATACTTAATTATTTACTTATTAGTTAGTATCTATAAAGGAACACCAGGGCGATAGAACATGCAAACTATATATTAATTATAATCTAAATCTAAGAGGTATATTATAAGTTGTGAAGTTACCGGTGCTATTATATACAAGCTTATATAAAATTCAAAATTAGGAGGTTTACTTACATAAAGGCTGTTATAAAAATAATATGATCAGTAGGGTAGAATACCATAGAAAGGAATAAATAGTTTAATCACTAAACCCATGATGAAGTATATATATCATATTATCATCAATAGAAAAGAGAAGATTATATAGAATTTGTTTAATAATTGTATAATTTTACTTAATTATTTATTTATTAGGTGGTATCTATAAAGACTTATCACTGGTATTTACTAATGGAATATTGGGGACAATAGAACATGCTAACTATATATTAATTATAAGCTAAGAGGTATAATATACATTGTAAAGTTTCCAGTGTTAATATATACATGATAATATAGTTTCCTAGGGGTACATAATTAGGAGGACTACTTACATAAAGGTCTTTATAAAAATAATATGATCAGAAGGGTGGAACACTATAGAAAGGAATAAATAGTTTAATTACTAAAACCATGATGAATATTCATAGGATAGTATACTAATTCCATGTAGAACACAAACTCACTATACTATATAGCTTATATTATATGCAATATATTTTAATGCCTCGTGTAACCTGATTAATTATATATATATAATACTAGAGGGTAAGTATAATTAGATACAACAATAAAAAATTTTTAAAATTAGTTTCCATCAATTCAGTTGAAGCACAACGCCTATAAAATGCGATTTTCGAAAATATTTAAATGTACAGGTGACACTATGTATGCATGATACCCTTAGGTCTAATCTATTGTTAATCAGGTTGCTCTTATCCTTATGCTTAAAAATCTCATATGTTTCCATACAGCACAGCTCACATCCGTATCTACTATTTCTATAAGGCTGTGCTTTCCTTATTATATCCCATTTAAGATTAGACTCAATCCTGCTTTCCTTCAGTTCCCAAATCTTACTAGATAATGATGTACAATTAGCATTGTGCTTAAGTCTAAAAGAGGAAAAATTATTATAAATACGTTTTTTCATATTAATCGAACATCCTATATATATAAAGTTACTAATTATAGTTATGACTGTACATTTATAAATTACGTTCTGGGTAAGACATCGGCCTAATAACAGATAGTAGGATCTAACTCTACAATTGCAACTAGGAGAATTACTACTGTTAATATTAATATTATTGATATTCATATTGTTGTTATTATTAATATTATCACTATTATTATTAATCCTACTACTATTATCGAGTGTGTTATGTTCAAGTCTGCTATTATCTATTCCTCCTTCAACTGTAGTATTATTCAAATCTGCTTCAACATCAACAGGCATATCATTAATTTCTATGCTAGTATAGGCACCAGAGCTACAGTCTATATTGTGTATATTAGAAGTATTAACACTGCCATTTCTATCTGCCACTTTACCATTAATGTTACTATTCTCATTGTGAGGGTTTACGATTATTGACAGTACTATTATTAATGTTATTATTATTATTATTATTATTATTATTATTATTATTATTATTATTATTATTCATCGTCGTTTAACGTCCGCTTTCCATTCTAGCATGGGTTGGACGATTTGACTGAGGACTAGTGAAACCAGATGGCTACACCAGGCTCCAATCTGATTTGGCAGAGTTTCTACAGCTGGATGCCCTTCCTAACACCAACCACTCAGAGAGTGTGGTGGGTGCTTTTACGTGCCACCCGCACGAAGGCCAGTCAGGCGGTACTGGCAACGGCTACGCTCAAAATGGTGTATTTTATGTGCCACCCACACAAGAGCCAGTCCAGGGGCACTGGCAACGATCTCTCTTGAAAGTCCTTACACATGCCACGGGCACAAGTGCCAGAAAGGCGACGCTGGGCACAGGTGCCATCACGATTTCGTTTTCGCTTGCCCCAATAAGTCTTCGCAAACTGAGTTTCGTGTCCAATGAAGGAGACGACGTTAGCATGGGTGCCAGTCATCGAATTTAACTTGATTTCGATTTCACTTGCCTCAACAGGTCTTCGCAAGTGGAGTCTAGTGTCCAATGAAGGAAGGTACACATAAGTGGACTGGCTGAAGCCTTAGATTTAGGTCTCACTTGGCTTGCCGGGTTTTCTCACACAAAGCATATTTCCAAAGGTCTCGGTCAGAAGTCATCGCCTCGGTGAGGCCCAATGTTTGAGGGCCGTGCCTCACCACCTCATCCCAGGTCTTCCTGGGCCTACCTCTTCCACAGGTTCCCTCAACTGCTAGGGTGTGGCACTTTTTCACACAGCTATCCTCATTCATTCTCGCTACATGACCATACCAGCGCAATCGTCTCTCTTGCACACCACAACTAAGGCTTCGTAAGTTCAACTTTTCTCTGAAGGTACTAATACTCTGTCTAGTATGCACACTGACATTACACATCCATCGGAGCATACTGGCTTCATTCCTTGCGAGCCTACACATGTACTCAGCAGTCACAGCCCATGTTTCACTGCCATGAAGCATGGCTGTTCGTACACATGCATCATACAGTCTGCCTTTTACTCTGAGTGAGAGGCCCCTTGTCACCAGCAGAAGTAAGAGCTCTCTGAACTTTGCCCAGGCTATTCTTATTCTAGCAGCTACACTTTCAGCACACCCTCCCCCACTACTAACTTGGTCACCTAGATAGCGGAAGCTATCAACTACGTCTAGTTTTTCTCCCTGGAATGTGGCAGAAGTTGTTTTCTGCACATTTACAGTGTTTATAGCTCCTGAACATCTGCCACATACAAAAACTAACTTCCTAGTTAACCTGCCTTTGATATTGCTGCACCTCTTATGTGTCCATAGCTTGCACTGGGTGCATCTTATAGAGTTTCTACCTACGCCTTTTCTACAGACCGAGCAGGGCCATCTACCTGAAGGGGTTTGTGTGTTGTCTACCTTCCTACTTATTAGGACTTTGGTTTTAGCTAGGTTGACTCTAAGGCCCTTCGATTCTAATCTTTGCTTCCACACCTGAAACTTCTCCTCTAGTTCTGATAGTGACTTATCAATTAGTGCAAGGTCATCAGCATAGAGGAGCTCCCAGGGACATCCTGTCTTGAATTCCTCTGTTATCGCCTGGAGGACTATGATAAATAGGAGGGGGCTGAGAACTGAACCTTGGTGGACCCCTACCTCTACCCGGAATTCTTCACTGTACTCGTTGCCAACCCTCACCTTACTGATAGCATCTCTGTACATGGCTCGCACAGCTCTCACTAACCATTCTTCTATCCCTAGTTTCCTCATTGACCAACAAATAAGGGATCGGGGGACCCTGTCAAAGACTTTCTCCATGTCAATGAAAGCCAGGTACAGAGGTTTATCTTTGGCTAGGTATTTCTCCTGCAGCTGCCTTACCAGAAATATAGCATCAGTGGTGCTTTTCTCTGGCACAAACCCAAACTGCATCTCATCTAAACTGACTCTCTCCCTAATTAGTTGGGCTATGACCCTCTCCATGACTTTCATTACCTGATCTAACAACTTGATACCTCTGTAATTATTTGTATCTAAAGCGTCACCTTTACCTTTGTAGCAGTTGACTATGGTGCTGCTACACCAGTCATTATTATCACCTCTTGCTAATTTTATATTCTCCTTATTTAATCTAGCTATGATAGTACCCATATTGGGAAGAGTAGAATACGAGATTCTAACTGTCTTACAGGAAAAGATTTTGTTATATCCATGGGAAGTAGGGAAGTTTTTTTTCTAAAATATCCATAAATTTCATATATGTCTGTGGGTATGGCACAGTTGTAAGGAATATTGAACCAGACGAAGTCCTTACGTTCAAACTTATGGTGTAAGTACGGGCAGGATCTACCTGTTCTATCACTGCTTCCCAGAATTGTGACTTGATTATTAGGTATGTCCCCAATTCTAGTAGTTTTCATATCTATGTAGGAAGGAGTAACCAACTCTTTCTCTTCACTACCTTTATTATCTAACCTAAGCTTCCTGCCAGTTTTAGCATCTAATTTCCTGTTGTTGCTTATTTTATTATTATTTAAATTGTTGGGTTTGTAGGATGCTTTTTCATTTGGTATTTTTTCACAACTAAGTAAGTTAGTAGTCACTCCATCAATCAAACTCTCATTATTTCTACTATTAATAGGTGCTAAACTTTCAGGACTAAGAAAAGTAATTTCCTGGTCATATCCTGCCTTAGACAGTTGTAGTGATGGGAATGGGTGTTTTTAATACCCATTCTCACTACTACAACTTTGCTTAGTTTTATTTAAACAAACAATATTTTAATCTTTTTAAAGATTATTTTCAAGTGAATACCATTACAAAAATTTTTTTTGGTATATTTAAAAAATATTTTGAAGTGAAAATGACTTTAAAAATACAGTAAATATTTCATAAAAGACCTGTTCCTAATCTTGGTGTGAAATAATTTTTTTCCATAGGATTTTTCCCAGTGCATTCAATGTATCTCACCTCCAAAGATTTGGCTGCTATTCTGAGCATGACCTGCTACCATGTAACAGCTATTTGTAATAAAGGACCTGAAACAGCTGTTATTTGGTAGCAAGGCATGCAAGAAATAGCAACCAAATCTTTTCTTTTCAGGGGAAAGAAGTTGTTTATGTGTGATTTCGATGTCACATTTGTTGAAAGCATATGAAATAACCTGGAGTGGGAAACTCCAAGGTCCCCACCACCCCTCCCCCTTCTTTTCCAGAAGAAAGTGGTTTGTGGTGGATATGGAGGTGAGAAACATTGAATGCACTCCTAAAAACCTGTGCAAAAAAATGAGTTCACACGAAAGTACGAATGGGTCTTTTTGAGAATACAAAAGGCTGAGCATCTGGAAGAACAGAGGGAAAGAGACAAAAGCAGGAGAGATCAGGAGTTGGACACTCAGAAAACTGAGCATCTGGTGAAACAGAGGGAAAGAGAGAAAAGCAGATGTCATGACTCAGGTGTTCATGTGAATACAAACAGAATAAAACAAGTTTTGCATAAATTGGACCATGGATTACCAAACTATGTAATTTCTTTGGGTACCTTGAACTATTGATGACCCAATGGGTCATGGGTAGTCTAGTATATATATATATATATACACGTACACGTACCTAACACCGACAACCCCACACAAACACGAACACACACACACACAAATAACCACCTGTTGACCTTCTACCTACACTGTCTACAGCGTCCACTAACCAGTCCTGCTACTAATTTCTTCCACTACGTCATACACACACACACACACACACACAAACACACTAACAGATAAACCACCAAACCATGCACACACACACACACACACACACACATACATACGCACACACACGTTCTGTTATCACACACACACTCACAGACTTTCGCACGCGCACCGATATTCATCTCCCTTTTTCACTCTCCTATCTTAGAAAGAACTTTTCCCCCACCACCTCCTCTTCCGGTCTTTTCATCATGTAACCTCGTGGGCATCGGTACCATTTTCCTCTTTCTCCGTTCTTCCATTCTCCGAACTTTCCATCTTTCCGACGAAGGGCTACGCCCGAAACGTCATACACTCTCTCTTTCCTTTCCTGAGCGTCCAATAATACTATCCATATCACGTCCTCACTTTGTTGTTTTTTTGTTTTTTTGTTATTGTTTTTTTGAACTATATATATATATATATATATAAACACACACACACACACACACACATATATATATACATATATAATTTAGAGAAAAAACCATAATTATTCAATTCATCCATGAAAATCCACAATCACATAGAAAAATTTTATAAGTAAATACACTAAATAGACCTGTAATAAAAATCAAAAAAGTACAAAGTAATAAATATTAAATAGTAAAAATTAAGACTACATGTATTTCATAACCATATTTTCAAATAGAAAATAAAATAAAAATCAAATGGATTCAAAATAAATTGATCAAAATCAATTCTATTCAAAAATAGACCTAGTTGTCAGGTCAATATACAATAATAATAACAAAATCAATGTATGTATATCGACTAACAATAAATATCAAATGAATTTATATTAAAAAAATACTTGTTTTACCAATAAATAAAAGAAAAACATTTAACAATATTACTGAAAATAAATGCATTACTTATCTTATTGAAGCTTTAGTTTAAACTAAAATTTTAAACGTTATACTTTTAACTTAACGTTTATTAGAATTAAGTCGCATGAAAATATGGCATAAAGAAAAGTAATAGAATAAAGAGATATTCAAATAATTATTTAAGTTTTATTTATAAAATCAAAATGTATTTTAGCTATAATCATAATAATTATCTGTATTATGATATAATATTTGGAAGGTGGTGAAAAATATTAAATTTCATAAATACCTAAATAGACATAATGATTATTTAAGAAATCTAGCTATTAAAATAAAAGAAATGTGAAATATGGAAGGAATTATAGTACAATCAGATAAAACTAGGAACCTGTATAAACTAGATGTTAAATTATATGATAACCTATTAGAGAAAGAAATTAATAAAACATATAAAATTGTTCCAGAAAATACTCTTTATTCCATAAATAAGGCCTCTAAATTAATAATGATGAAATATGAGTTAGATAATAAAATTGAACCTTATGTACCTATGCACCTCAGAATTACTTAGAAAGACCATAAGGATAATTTTTATTCTGACCCTAAAGTCCTTGCAAATCAGATCTAGGTAAATTAAGTAAGATCATTTTAGATAAATATATCGATAGATTAAATGATATTTTTAAAATGGTTTAATAATATTAAAAATAAAAATACACATAAATTTATTCAAATAGATATAGATAATTATTATTCTTCTATTAATGAGATTGTACTTAATAAGGCCCTAATTTATGCAATGAAGAAGGTAGGTATGACTTATGATGAAGTTAATGTAGTTAAAATGACTAGGAAATCGTTGATTAAATATAATAATAAATTGTGGGCTAGGAAGGATACTAGGGACTATTTTGATATACCAAAAGGGGCACCCAATTCAGCACAGGTAACTGATTTAGTAGGTATATATTTATTATCAGAACTTCAATTGGAAAACTTAAAATTGGAGAGTGGTTTATAAAGGGATGACCTTTTATTACTAAGAATTGCACCAATAGAATAGAATTATATAAGAAGAAACTATATAGTTTTTTTAAAAAAAGAAATAGATTAATGATTACTATATATAATGAGAACTATAATGTTAATTATTTAGATGCTAATTTTAATTTAATAACAGGTAAAACCCAACCACTCCATAAAATTAATGAAAACATTGGATATATTAATGCTAATAGTAATCATCCACCCTCAATTAAGAAATCGTTAACATATAATATAGGTAAGAGAATATCGTTACTTTCTTCTAATTTTGAGATTTTCCAAAAACATGCACCTTATTATATAATGAAGCCCTTCATGAGGCGGGATAAACTAATAAAATAAAATTCTTTAATAATTCGAAATATAATTATAATATCAAAGATTATAATATTAATGATCCATTTATTTTCTATAATAATAAACATAACATTAAGAATTATGATAAGGTATACTTCGGTAATAATGGTAAGAATAATAGGTATTATGATAATAAAAAACATAAGCATAATTATAATGGACAAAATAATAAGGTTAAATTTAACTCATTTAATGATAATAATAGATTTAATAATATAAATAATAAATATAATAATATCAATAATAAGAACAAAATTTGGCTAATTATTCCTTATGGCATTCAAATTAAAACTAACATTATTAAAGAGATTTTAAATATAATTGATATATTCCTTAGAGATAATAAAAAATATTTTTTTCTAGTAATAATTTGGGAGTTGGTTATTCTTCTACTAATAATGTTGGTAAGATTATTTTTCTTTTAATAGATTTAAGTTAAATAAGTTTTACAAATATAAATTAAATACTTATTCTAATAATAAGAATAAGGACCAGGATATAATTAATTGTACATTTAGAGATATAACCAAAGGTAAATTTAATAATAAATGTGATTTGAAGAATGTGGTATATAAATGTATAGTGACTTTAATTGATGGGAATAAATTTAATGGTTATAATTTAAATAAGATTTACATAGGATCGACTTCAAATAAAATTAAATTACGTGTGGCTCAACACATGAATTCCTTTAAGAATAGAAATTTGATTAATTCTACTGGCCTTTAGTAAATATATTTGGGAACTAAAATCTAAAAATATTAAGGACATTTTAAATTGGGAGATAGTTTGTAAGGCAAAATCTTATCGTATAGGTAGTAATTTTTGTAAGTTGTGTACTAATAAATTTAAGGAGATAGTATTAAATAATAATAATACTTTGATTAACTCCCTTGATGAATGTAAAATTAAATGTAGACATAAGTTAAATTGTTTATATAATAAGTTTAGTTAATTGTGTGTGTGTGTATATATATATATATGTTTATATATAGATTCAAGGCTTGAATATGGTACTTATGCGAAGGCACCCGAATATCGCATCCCAAAAGGATGGGTGATTAAAATCAAATAATAAGCAACACGGATTTCAAAAGTGATTGCAGTACGCACGTTTCATGCTACTTCAATTTATTTAAGTAATGTGAGCATTACCTTAAATGCAATATGAAGAGCAATCTTCAGCTGCACGAAAATGCAGAAAAAAAAGACATATAAATGTGGCAACATATTAAATCCAAGTGGGAGAGAGCATACATAAAATCCAAATGTGAGGAAGAATATATAAGTCTATCTTGACATAGCGGAGTCTATCAGGCTAGTAATTGATTCTAGACAAAAGTTTTAACTGTCTCAGAATTCTATTGTTTCTTATCTAGTGGTGATAGCAGAGGGACAATTACTTCTAAAGAGAGGGAAGGTGTAAGCAGTATGCATGGACAAGGCTATAAAAGTATTAGAATCTAGAGGTTTCACTGGTCATAGTAGTATCAGGTCATTTTATTACTATCAAAATGTTGAGGAATTAATGTTGAGGAATTATAGCCCTAGGTATATGGGTCAAATAGGTATTTTACTTTTAGTCTGAATAGAGTAACAGTATAGTGGTACAGACAACAACAGAACTCTAACTAATGTTTACATAATAAGAGGTATGTTAATAAAATAAAATAATTATCTTCCACAAAAATCATGAAATAATGTCAATATTGAATTCAGGGGCTCTGGATAGGGTGTAAAATTTAAGGGTATTAAGTATATAGTGATCAGGAACACTATTTTGAATTATCTTTAAAGAAACTTATTAGCTGACGATAAGATAATGATACTATTTAGGAGACACATAGGTAAGCTTTATTTATATAATGTGAATAAAAGATAAAAATTATTATCGGATTTATATTAGTTTATAATAATGTGTTTACTAATGTTTAAGGGACTGACAAAAGGAAGGATGTTAGGAAATAACAAGGATAATCAATACAGGAATCTGATGATTGATTTAAGTAGATTAGATGTTAAGGATAGAGATCAGGAATATATGTTATAAAGTTTCAATTATCAATATAAATATGTGCTAATTGATAGTTCTAGATGACCATATGTTTATATATATATATATATATATATATATATATATATATATATATATATATATATATATATATATATATAACCCTATTTTATGTTTACTCATTGTAGTAGTTATAATTTGTACTTATAAAGTGTGTATTAATTAGTACGATAATATTTTTAGTGAATATTATATATTAATAATTAAATGATACTATGATTTTTATAAAATAAATAATTTAAATATTTTAATTAATTTATTTAATGTAAATATATTAATTTATAGTATTTTAGCTTCTTTCATGTATATTATCTAATTTACGTATTTTAGTTTTATTTATTAGACTTTAAAATTATTTAGAATTTAATATTTTCCAGTAAATCTTTATAATACAGTTAATTTTTTATTATGATTATAGCTAAAATACATTTTGACTTTATAAATAAAACTTAAATACATATTTAAATATCTCTTTATTCTATTACTTTTCTTTACGCCATATTTTCACGAGACTTAATTCTAATAAACGCTAAGTATAAAATTTAAAATTTTAGTTTAAACTAAAGCTTCAATAAGATAAGTATTGCATTTATTTTCAGTAATGATGTTAAATGTTTTTCTTTTATTTATTGGTTAAATAAGTATTTTTTTTATATAAATTCATTTGATATTTATTGTTAGTCGATATATATACATTGATTTTGTTATTATTATTGTATTTTGACCTGACGATTAGCTATATTTTTGAATAGAATTGATTTTGATCAATTTATTTTGAATCAATTTGATTTTTATTTTATTTTCTATTTGAAAATATGGTTATGAAGCATGTGTAGTCATTTTTACTATTTAATATTTATTACTTTGTACTTCTTTGATTTTTATTACAGGTCTTTTTAGTGTATTTACTTACTAAACTTTTCTATATGTGATTGTGGATTTTCATGGATGAATTGAATAATTGTGGTCTTTTTCTCTAAATTATATATTTATATATTATATATTGTGGAATTTAATTTAATTTTAATAAATTAAATTAAATTTTTCTTTGTAAATTTGGAATTTTTCCCTAATATTATTATATATACATATATATATACATATATACATATATATATATATATATATATATATATATATATTAGAAGGTTTGGAGGTGACGTACAGGAATTATATTCTAGAAAAGATAATAAGGTACTCAGATATCTGGATGGTTGTACATTCACAAATTTTTATGAATATGTCACATGTTTTTATAAATTAGCGCTTGCATCTATTCTAGTAGATTCTCCAGATTTAATTTTGTCATAGGCATGGATCAAAAATAAATATAAAATAGCATTTCTGTAGTCATTTACCAATAAAAATTGGCAAATGGTGCCATTGTTTTAGATACTGAAATAACAAGTTCTAAAATAGTTTTGGATTCACTTTTAGGATCAAATCTGTTATGGAATAAGAATACAAATAAATATAATTACAAAGATAAAGTATGTGTAAAGGTATGAAAATACAAAGATAGTGAAGATAGTGAAGTGTGTGTATATATATATATATATATATATATATATATATATATATATATATATATATACATATATATATATATACATACATACATATATATACATACACACATATACCTACACACACACATATATATACATATACACACATATATATATACATACACACACATGTATATATTTTTCAAGAGGAATGAAGATAAGGAACAATTCTTTACAAAAATGAAGATATTAGGATGGGCAATAATGTACAAGGGACAATGTCTTGTGGAGGAGCTCAATGAAACAGATATGCATACAGTTTCTTGTACATTGTGAGGACATTATTATACAGACTAAGTTAATAGTTCTAGATGGGTTGTGATTTTCATGTTTTCAGCCATTCAGTTTGGGTGAGAATTTTGTTATGAAGTATTTTACCATATTTTTCCCGAAGGAGGTGTCATTCTTTGGGCATTTATAGAAGGGAAAGATCTTAAATTTTCCTTCTCCACATGCTTCTAAGTGTTCACTCAGTGGAATCTTTCGTAGTTCCTTCTGTTGGACATATCAGCGAATTCTGGCTCGTTGGCATAAAGAATTTCCAGTTTCGCCTATATAATTCTCCTTGCATGTGGGGCAGGTGATGCAGTATATTACATTCCGTGTCTTGCAATTCATGTCTGCAATTACTCTGAATGTGTGACCACACTTAAATTTTATTTGTTTGTTCCCCTCTATATATTTGTAGATGGGGTTACTGCAGGTTCCACATCTACCATCTCCACACTCTTTTACAAAGAATTCGGTTTTATTCTCTGATAAGAATTTTGCTCTTGTTAGGTGTTTCTTTAGGTTTTTCTCTTGGCATTTACTGTCTTTTATGCAATATTTGTTTAGTAGGTTTCCCATTTTGGGGCTTTGGAGGACTACTGGTAAGTTTGAATGTATAATGTGAAACATGTTGGTGATTCCAGGGTTGTGTGTGTTTATGAAAGGGATGATGTTTTCTTTGTTTTTCTTTTTTGGAGTTTTTTTAATATTTCACCAACAATTTTCATCCTTTCATGTACTTCACTATCTTTATATTTTCATACCTTTACATATACTTACTTTATCTTTGTAATTATAGCTATTTGTATTCTTATTCCATAACAGATTTGATCCTAAAAGTGAATCCAAAACTATTTTAGAACTTGTTATTTCAGTATCTAAAACAATGGCACCATTTGCCAATTTATATTGGTAAATGACTACAGAAATGCTATTTTATATTTATTTTTGATCCATGCCTATGACAAAATGAACTTACCAATATTTAGATAGCTCACTCATTGATTCATTGATTTCATTATTCTTAATCGTTATTCAACTTTGGAACAACAGAGCCTAAAGAAGGCAAGAAACCCAGATAATGGGGCATTTTCGTGCCAACTAGAATTGAACCTGGTTAACTTGGTTTTCATATTTGTCTCCTTCCTTTTTTGAACTAACCAGCTGTATAGATGTAAACACAATTCCTTCTTCTTCCTTTCTTCCTTCTTTCTTTCCTTCTCTTTTCCATTGACACTCCTTTCAGATACACAGGCACACACACACACACATGCGCACACATACACACACACACACACACAAAAACACACCTACTCTCTCACTGGACAATGATGGCAACTTTTTGAAAAACAACTTTCTTCCAAACAATGCCCCACCTTAAATAGCCACCTGGTTTTGCCATTTTTGAAGGCCAAGAATCAACTTGTCATTGAAAGAACTGACCAGCTGTAAACACAATTTTCTTCCTTCTTTCACTCTTCTTTCTTTCTTTCCTTCTCTTTCCCATTGACACTCCTTTCAGATACACAGGCACACACACACACACTCTCTCTCACTTTCCCCCCAATTCTTCATCCTCTCTTACTATCCTATACATCTCTCTTACTATCCTATACATCTCTCTCCACCCCCACACATTCAATAATACTATAAAAAGAGACAAATCCTCTCAAGAAAAATTAAATCTGGAGAATCTACTAGAATAGATGCAAGACCTATTTTATAAAGACATATGACATATTAATAAAAATTTGTAAATGTACAACCATCCAGATATCTGAGTACCTTATTATTTTTTCTAATATATATATATATATATATATATATATATACATATACAATGATATATATATCATTCACCAGGATAGATCGCTAACCACTACACACATTTTTTTCTTTCCTTTCTTCTGTCCTTGTTTCTTTCTGTGTTCCTTCTGTGGAAGAGCATAGGCTTGAAATGTTAAAGACTTTTTCAATTCCCGAGCGTTATACTAATACATCTGTTTGTTTTCTACACCACCTGTCTTTGTCTGTTGTTTTTTTGTGAATTCTCCCTATATACACACACACACACACACACATATATGAAGATATTAACCTAAAAAGATTTGGAGAAACTGAAAATCCAAAATGTAATATGTTTATTATTAAATATTTTTGTGTATTTAGTGTTTTTGAAGTTTTTATTAATTATCATTCTGATGGATCTAATAAAGTTTGATTTTATGTGTTTTGCAAAGAGAATTATCATCCAAATGGTTTTCTAGTCTGCGTTAGTAAAGAATTGGGTTGTATTTAGAGTCAAATTTTCTCATACATGGTATAGATTTCTTTTTTACTATATTCTTCCTATCCTTATTAGAGTATTATGGTTATACATATCATCATCGTAAATTGTCTTATTTTGATTATTCCTGTTTTTTTCTGTTTGTTGCCTTTATGTTCCTATTTTTATCATTAATTATACAGTTATGGTGTATGTTGCTAGTATATTTAGGTTTGTTTACATTAGTGTGGTTGGGAAGGTGGTAATTACGAAGATTTTTATTAATTTTCTGAGTTTTATTTCTGTTGTGGTGCTTGTAATGCTTGAGTTTTTTTGTACTGTTATTATAATGATGATGATCATGTCTATTGTTGATGTTATGTTTATGACTATCATTGGGAATTTCTATTATTTGTTCATTAGGATATACTATTTCATTATATGTATTAGATTCACTAATTTTAACTTTATTATTTTGGTAATTATGTTGAATGATTTATACTAGCGTCATCATTTTTGTTATACTTCATTTCATATTTATATCCTGCCATCTTAAGTGCTAGGTTATAATAGTCCTTATGCTTATTAAATATTTCTTCGTTAGATGATAGTAAATTTATTCTTCTCTCTATGTTAGTGGTCAGGTTTCCTATAATGTTGTGTGGATGGTTGTTGTACACATTTATGTATGTTATATTGGTGTTAGGTTTATGGTAAATCTGGTAGGTAGAAAGATTAAGGTTGAAGTTGATGTCAAGGAAGTTAACAAAGTTATCTATTTCAATGGAAATAGAGAGTCCTTGGTTTTTACAAAATGTATGCAGTTTTTTTTTTTTTTTGTAGAGTTCTAATTTTCTATTTGAAGTGTTCCTGACTAATAGGGTGTCGTCTCCGTATAATCAACCTTCAAATTCTGGGAATTCTTCCTTAAATTTGTGCAGTAGGTATATTCCGACTAAGTCAGTTACTTCGGCGGAATCTTGCGTGCCCATAGGTATATCAAAGCATTCAGGTGTATCTTTCCTAGTCCAATATTTTCCTTCATGGAATATTACTGTCTTCCTAGCTGCAAGTATAATTTTAATTTCCTTCATAGATAAGTTTAGTTCTGTTCTTGGTGAAGATTAGCGCCTTATTTAATAATATTGGGTTAACTGACTGGTAATATTTGTTAATGTCCAATTGAATGAATTTTCATTTTTTCTTGTCATGCATGTTGGTAAACCAGTTTATTGCATCTAGTGTTTTGGACCAAAGGCTGAGTTTTATTTTTGATTGAAGTGAGTGTAGATATTTATCTATTGGGTTGGCAACTAAGTTCCCATGGTTTTTTTAAATTTTGGAATTTATTGCATTTTTAAATTTTGGAATCTATTTTTTTCGAGAATTCTATTTTTGAATCATTTTGGAATCTATTTTTTTTCTTTTCTAGTTAATTTTAGTTAAATTTTGTTTATTTTCAGATCATTAAAATGGAATGTCAAGCTAAGAAAAATGAGCATTTTTGACACCTCCTTCTTTTTGCTTTTAATCAAGGTTCTAAGGCCACAAAAACTGCTCACAACATTTGTGCTGTGTATGGAGAGGGTGCCATAGCTGAAAGGACCGCTCGTGATTGGTATGCCAAGTTCAAAAATGGAAATTTTGATCTCAAAGATGCACCTCATTCTGGCCGTCCAGTTGAGTTCAATGAAGAGCGATTAAACCAACTTTTGTATGAAAATTTTCATCAAATGACAAGGAAACTGGCAGAGAAAATAGAATGCTCCCACACTGCTATAGAAAAGCATCTTCATTCAATGGGAAAGGTTCAGAAGTATGGAGCAGGGGTTCTGCATGCTTTAAGTGACAACAACAAAAATCAACGAGTCACAATCACTACTGGTTTGCTTGCTCATCACCGCTCAACTCATGGACACAAGCAACGATTTCTTTAGCAAATCGTTACTGGCGATGAAAATATGAAGCTGCATAAGGAATGGCTTAGCCCCAGTAAACAAGCAACACCGCATGTGAAACAAGATCTTCATCTGCATAAAACAATGTTGTGCATACGGTGGAACTGGGAAAGGATTATCCATTATGAATTGCTTGAACGGAACCAAACGGTCAACACGGAACTCTATGTTCAACAGATGGAATGACTCAACATGGCTATTCAAGAGAAAAGACCTAATCGGCAGCATGGAGTTCTGCTGCTGCACGGCAACGCCTGCCGTCATATCGCCAATATGACCAAGGAAGCCATTCAAACGCATTACTGGGAAGTGCTGCCACACCCGCCGTACTCTCTTGATTTGGCACCAACAGATTTCCACCTTTTTCAATCTCTTTCAAATGCTATGCACAGAGTTTTGTTCAATACTGATGCAGAATTGAGACCTTGGTTGGATCAATTTTTCAAGTCGAAATTGGATGATTTCTACCAAACGAGGTATTGAAAATCATGTTGAACGTTGGGAAGAAGTTGTAAACAACAAGAGTGTATACATTATTGATTAATTAGTTGTCATTTTTTTATTAAACCTTAGAAAAAATTTTTAATTTAAAACAACGGCGGGAATTTAGTTGCCAACCCAATATAATAATTTTGCTAGGTCTGATTTACAAGGGCAAATAAGCCTTACTTTTGGATCAATCTCAAAGTTTTCATTATCAGAATTAAAGCTAATTCTAGGTCTAGAGGGTTAATAAAACTCAGTTATGTCATCAATATGGAATTAATAGTATTAATCATAATAAAGTGCTAATCGGTTAAATGTAATTTTTTATTTATTTACTAGTAGGTGGTTAAGCCCTTCAACCTGAAGCGAGATAGGCCAAGATCCAACGTTTGATGTAATTGGTCAGTTGAAATTTAAAAACAAAATACCAGCTATTGAGACAGTTATATGGGGTAAGATAAATAAATAAATAAATGAATAGGGAAATGGTGTATGTTGTAAGGGACCCTAAAATGCTTAAAATAGTAAATACTAGATTAAAAATATATTATGGAATAAATATTAAAAGAGGAACCTATTCGGACATTTAGGAAGTGAGACGGTTAGGGTCGGAAATGGAGTAAAAGTTTATTAATAGGAATGTGAAATTAGTAAAAACGATGCAACAAATTTATTTTGTAGGAAAGTTATGGAAATATTTCTGGTTAAGGGGAGGTAATAACTAGGGTAAGTGGCCATAATTAGGGACTGCTGTTTGCCATTCAGTACACGTAAAAAATGAGTTGACTAGCCTAACTAACAGCTAATTTTCCAGCTAATTGGTTAAATAATCTATAAATCAGTTAGCCTAGTGGTCAATTAAATAAGTAAAAGTAGATATCCCTAATTAAACTAATGGTTACAATTTTGAGTTAAAATTCAAAATTAGAATACTTGCAAGTTGTTTTTACAGATGTAAGCTCTTGCTACAATTTGCTCATGCATTCATACACACAAAAAAATTCAACATACATATAAATGCATATGCACACACGTATAAATATATATATGTGTATTATATACACCTATGTACACTACTATACACATATGCACACTTGCATACAGCATCTATCCACTCACGTGCACAGCGTCTATGTGCCCAAACAATTATAATATATCATATAGTTATATTAACACACACACGGTTTACATACATATGTCTATTTCAACAAATAATCCCACATGCAATTACTAATACACATAATAACAATAATAACAGCATTAATAGCATGTAGATAAGTGCTAACTGCAAAACAAAGAACAAGCAAATACATAACTAAAAGGGGGTGTAGGGTGTCAAGTTAGTATTCAAGTGTTAAATAAATATTTAGTTATGTGGGGAGTAGTGAAGTGTATAAATCCGATAGGAAGTCTTCATTAAATAGAAGTAGACCAATACTGACTTAGAGTGGTCTACAATAAACTAGAGTGAAACAAGCAAACAAAGTATGGGGTGGTAAAGTATGTTACAAATAGACAACTTCATTCCTTATTATGGTGGAGGATCAAGATACTATTAAGGGGGAGGGTGTATGGTAGGGGAATAGATACTTGTGCACTTTATAGTCTAAATTTATGTTACAAGTTAAGAGAACTGGCATTATATGGTTTATAAGAGGGTGTAAAGGTTATTTTGAGGAGTAGTAAAATAATGCAATATAATATGATTTAGTTATTATGCATAGGAGAAGGGTCTTAAAATTCAGACAGGTTAGTGAAAGGGTATTAATACTGGGTTACTTAAAAGGGGCTTAGGTAAGTAAATCTATTAACCAAACTTAATTACAAGTAGTTTATGCCAACATTAAGAATCAAATTCTACTATTTCTATGGTGAAGAACTATGGGTGCCATTAGTGGAGAAAATGCCTATTAGATGCCTATATCTAGAGAAAGCAAATTTATCTTGTGCAGGCAGACATTGTTTCACTCTTTCCTAGTGTTAAGCAGTGGTAGTCTAGCCTTTAATATGAACATTTTTTTCATTGATGCACAAGTGGCATTTCTTATTTTGGATTTTTTTCAATCTCAGTCACAGATTTTTAAATTAATTTTCTTTTTCTTTTTAAATAAACAGTTTGAAACTTCGGATACTGGTTGAATGTGTCATGTAGAACACGGTTTACTCTTAACGTTTTTGACAAAACTTTGTATTTTAGAAGTTATTTCGTGTTAAAATTGTCGTATTTGGGTAATTTTAACCAATCAATAAAGTGTATTCAGCTGAAGAAAGTTACTGCGATTTGGGGTCATCTGTTTTGGATGCTGCATACATATATGTACATAAATACACAGACAAATGTAAATACACACACACACACTGAGCAATACATACACACACATGTAACTTTTAGAATGCTGAGGAAAGGAAAGGGAGGTGGGTGTGAGGAATACATAGCTTTAAGGAGGGAGGGGGATTGTCAAGTTGATGACAGTTGTTGATGCAGCGTTTCTGCTATCCATCACACACATACACATTCATATGTAAAGCTGATAAAACCACAAATGGAAGCAAGGAAAAGGAGAGTGTTTAATAAATTAATATGCAGTGGTAGGGGATTGGTAAGTTTATATAAGCTGTCGTTCAGATCGTCAACACACCATCACTCTCTCCATTCTCTCTCTCTACGATTTGTTGGAAATAACACCCAAATCTCTCTAAGTGCCACATGCTAACATTATATAAACGAGAGGACACATTGGATAAGATGGAAAAAAATACACATGCATACACACATGTATGTATTCCCTATAAAAGAACTTTCTGTTCTTCTTACCCACCCTTCTTATCTTTTATACTTTTCTCCCAACTCTCTCCCTCTCTTTCATGACCCAATGACCCAGTAGTTGTTGCTCTTCCATTACGTTCACCAACAGCAGTAACTTTCTTCAGCTGAATATATGTTATTGATTGGTTAAAATCACCCAAATATGACAACTTTAACACAAAATAACTTCTAGAATACAAAATTTTGTCAAAGACATTGAGTAAACCGTGTTCTACGTGACACATTCAACCAGTATCCGAAGTTTCAAACTGTTTGTTAAAAAAGATTAATTAAAAAATCTGTGACTGAGATTGAAAAGATCCCTTATTTTTTACATTGTATGAAGGTGTGCATTATGATTAATAAACTTATTATAGTTGTTGGTATTATAATTACTATGTTTGGAGTTGTTATTGAGGTTGTTATTATTGGTATTGTTACTATTGTTACTTCTATCTAAATAAAAAGTATCTAGTTTTTTATTATTTAGGGAGGAAATGATGCTAGCTAAGTTATGTGTCAGACTAGCCTATCTTAATTGTTTTACTATTAATATTTTCCGAGTACCTGCTATTTTTAACAAAGTGTTTATTTATAGTTTTGAATATAGATTTGATAAATATTTTTACATACTTTTGCATATCAATGGCAATACAGTACAACATTGGAAGCAGAAACAGCTGTTAGATGGGATACAGTCTATTTGCATTGAATTAATAAATAATAATTGATGTAAGTCAATTGTTGTTCATCAGTACTTCTCCATTTTCTGTTTGCTTTAAATTTTGATTCTTGATAAACCCATGTTTATTCATGTCTCTACCTATAATTTATGAGCATAATGTGTTTGCATATGTATGCCCATGGTTAAATATAGGTAATATACAGGTAGCATAATGGATACTTTTATCCCTTAGACAGTTATTTTAACTTCTATCTCAACTAACCTTTGATTTACATAAATATACAGGAGTGACTGTGCTGGCGCAGGAGTGGCTGTGTGGTAAGTAGCCTGCTTACCAATCACCTTTGGCATGTGTCTCCTAATATAGCCTTGGGCTCACCAAAGCTTTGTGAGTGGATTTGGTAGACAGAAGCATAACAAAGCCTGTCAAATATATATAAGTATGTGTGTGTATATTTTTGTGTGTCTGTCTTTCTACCCGCAACATCACTTGATAACTGTTGCTGGTGTGTTTACATCGCCGTAACTTAGTGATATGGCTAAAGAGACCGACAGAATAAGTACTAGGCTTACAAAGAATAAGTCCTGGGGTCGATTTAGTCGAATAAAGATGGTGCTCCAGCATGGGCGCAGTCAAATGACTGTAACAAGTACAAGAATATATAAATATATATATATATATGTAAATACATATATATATATATATATATATATATATATATATTGAGATATTTCGTGTTGCAAGACAGTGTAGGAGAGAGAATAGTGATGTCGTAGGAGAGAAATGTGTTCGCATGGAAGATGGTACGCTTGCACTAAATGAGGCTGCAAAGAAAGAGGTCTGGAGATGCCACTATGATAGATTGCTCAATAAAGAGAATGAATGGGAGAAAGAGAGTCTGCCGAATGTCGACCCAACAGAGGGTTGACAGTACCATGGTAGATAAAGCAATTAAGAGTATGAAGACAGGGAAAGCCCCCGGCCCATCAGGAATCACTGCAGAGATGCTCAAAATATCTGGCAGTGTCGGCTATAGCCTAGTCACCCGTATTACGAACCAGGTGATACATGAAGAAGTCATACCCAATGACTGGTGTAGCAGTCAACTGCTACAAAGGTAAAGGTGACGCTTTAGATACAAATAATTACAGAGGCTGTTAGATCAAGTAATGAAAGTCACGGAGAGGGTCATAGCCCAACTAATTAGGAAGCAAATCAATTTAGATGAGATGCAGTTTGGGTTCGTGCCCGGTAAAAGTACCACTGATGCCATATTTCTGGTAAGACAGCTGCAGGAGAAATACCTAGCCAAGGATAAACCTCGGTACCTGGCTTTCGTTGACATGAAGAAAGCCTTTGACAGGGTCCCCCGATGCCTTATCTGGTGGTCAATGAGGAAACTTGGGATAGAAGAATGGTTAGTGAGAGCTGTGCGAGCCATGTACAGAGATGCTGTCAGTAAGGCGAGGGTTGGAAATGAGTACAGTAATGAATTCCGGGTAGAGGTAGGGGTCCACCAAGGTTCAGGTCTCAGCCCCCTCCTATTTATCATAGTCCTCCAGGCGAGCACAGAGGAATTCAAGACAGGTTGCCTCTGGGAGCTCCTCTATGCTGATGACCTTGCACTAATTGCTGAGTCACTATCAGAACTAGAGAAGTTTCAGGTGTGGAAGCAGGGACTAGAATCGAAGGGCCTTAGAGTCAACCTAGCTAAAACCAAAGTCCTAATAAGTAGGAAGGTAGACAACACACAAACCCCTTCAGGTAGATGCCCTGCTCAACATGTAGAAAAGGTGTAGGTAGTAACTCGATAAGATGTACCCAGTGCAAGCTATGGACACATAAGAGGTGCAGCAATATCAAAGGCAGGTTAACTAGGAAGTTAGTTTTTGTATGTGGCAGATGTTCAAGTGCAATAAACACTGTAAACAAACAGGAAACAACTTCTGTCTCAATTCCAGGAACAAAAACTAGAGGTAGTTGATAGCTTCTGCTATCTGGATGACCAAGTTAGTAGTGGGGGTGGGTGCGCTGAAAGTGTAGCTGCTAGAAAAAGAATAGCCTGGTCAAAGTTCAGAGAGCTCTTACCTCTGCTGGTGACAGAGAGACTCTCACTCAGAGTAAAAGGCAGACTGTATGATGCATGTGTACGAACAGCCATGCTACATGGCAGTGAAACATGGGCTGTGACTACTGAGGACATGCGTAAGCACGCAAGGAATGAAGCCAGTATGCTCCGATGGATGAGTAATGTCAGTGTGCATACCCGACAGAGTGTAAGTATCTTGAGAGAAAAGCTGAACATAAGAAGCATCAGTTGTGGTGTGCAAGAGAGACGATTGCGCTGGTATGGACATGTGGCGAGAATGGATGAGGATAGCTGCATGAAAAAGTACCACACCCTAACAGTGGAAGAGGTAGGCCCAGGAAGACCTGGGCTGAGGTGGTAAGGCAAGACCTTCGAACATTGGGCCTCACCGAGGCAATGACTTCTGACCGAGACCTTTGAAAATATGCTTTGCGTGAGAAGACCCGGCAAACCAAGCGAGACCTAAATCCAAGGCCTCTGCCAGGGGTGTAGCCAGCCTACTTATGCGTATATTTCCTTCATTGGACACTAAACTCCGCTTGCGAAGACTTGTTGAGGCAAGTGAAATCGAAACCGAACTAAATTCGACGACTGGCACCCATGCCAACGTCGTCTCCTACATTGGACACGAAACTCAGCTTGCGAAGACTTATTGGGGCAAGCAAAAACGAAATCGGGATGGCACCTGTGCCCAGTGTCGCCTTTCTGGCACTTGTGCCCGTGACATGTGTATGGATTTTCGAGCGAGATCGTTGTCAGTGCCCCTGGACTGGCTCTTGTGCGGGTGGCACATAAAATACACCATTTTGAGCGTGGCCGTTGCCAGTACATACTGACTGGCCTTTGTGCCAGTGGCACGTAAAAGCACCCACTACACTCTCACAGTGGTTGACGTTAGGAAGGGCATCCAGCTGTAGAAACTCTGCCAAATCAGATTGGAGCCTCGTGTAGCCATCTGATTTCACCAGTCCTCAGTCAAATTGTCCAACCCATGCTAGCATGGAAAGCGGTCGTTAAACGATGATGATGATGATGATATATATATGAAATTAGCAGGTACAAATTTTTCACTCAGCAGGAACAGCCAGCTTCATTTTGTTGTTTTTGTGTGTTGTGTGCAATTATATTTTTAAAGTTAGTAGTAGAACTAAAACAAATTTTAAAGTTTTGCCTATTAAAGGGTTTTCTATAATTATGATTGATTGGAGAATGTCTATCTATAAGGGACAAGAAATATCTACCTATATTAAAGGTCACTTCAGGGGAGTAAGGTGGTGTGAACCAGATAATTTTCCTATTCCTATTTTTCTCTTTCTTTATTACTGGACTAATGACAGGCGTATAGGTTATTTCCTTGCTAAAACCACTATCTTTTAAAGCTTTATATATACACATATATATATATACATACATACATCTATATATATATATATATATATATATACCCGCCCACATATATATACACACACACACATATATATACACACACACACATATATATATACACACACATATATATATCATCATCATCATCATCGTTTAACGTCCGCCTTCCATGCTAGCATGGGTTGGACGATTTGACTGAGGACTGGTAAAACCGGATGGCAACACCAGGCTCCAATCTAATTTGGCAGAGTTTCTACAGCTGGATGCACTTCCTAACGCCAACCACTCAGAGAGTGTAGTGGGTGCTTTTACGTGTCACCCGCACGAAAACGGCCACGCTCGAAATGGTGTCTTTTATGTGCCACCCGCACAAGAGCCAGTCCAGGGGCACCGGCAATGATCTCGCTCAAAAAACCTCATGTGTCACTTGCACAAGAGCCAGTCCATGGGCACTGGCAACGATCTCGCTCGAAAGATTTCATGTGTCGCCCGCACATGAGCCAGTCCGGGGGCACTGGCAAACGATCCCGCTCGAAAAAGCCTCATGTGTCACCCGCACAAGAGCCAGTCCAGGGGCACTGGCAACGATCCCGCTCGAAAGATTTCATGTGTCGCCCGCACATGAGCCAGTCCAGGGGCACTGGCAACGATCCCGCTCGAAAGATTTCATGTGTCACCTGCACAAGGGCCAGTCCAGGGGCACTGGCAACGATGTCGCTCGAAAGATATCATGTGTCGCCCGCACATGAGCCAGTCCAGGGGCACTGGCAACGATCCCGCCCGAAAGATTCATGTGTCGCCCGCACATGAGCCAAGTCCAGGGGCACTGGCAACGATCCCGCTCGAAAGATTTCATGTGTCGCCCGCACATGAGCCAGTCCAGGGGCACCACCAACGATCTCGCTCGAAAAAGCCTCATGTGTCACCCGCACAAGAGCCAGTCCAGGGGCACTGGCAACGATCCCGCTCGAAAGATTTCATGTGTTGCCCGCACATGAGCCAGTCCGGGGGCACCGGCAACGACCTCGCTCGAAAAACCTCATGTGTCACCCGCAAGCCGGCCCAGGGGCACCGGCAACGATCTCGCTCGAAAGATTTCATGTGTCGCCCGCACATGAGCCAGTCCCGGGGCACTGGCATCGATCCCGCTCGAAAGATTTCATGTGTCTCCCGCACATGAGCCAGTCCATGGGCACTGGCAACGATCTCGCTCGAAACATTTCATGTGTATATACATACATATATATATATATATATCATCATCATCATCGTTTAACGTCCGCTTTCCATGCTAGCATGGGTTGGACAATTTGACTGAGGACTGGTGAACCAGATGGCTACACCAGGCTCCAATCTGATATGGCAGTGTTTCTACAGTTTGGATGCCCTTCCTAACACCAACCACTCCGAGAGTGTAGTGGCTGCTTTTACGTGCCACCGGCACGAGGGCCAGTCAGGCGGTACTGGCAATGGCCACGCTCAAAATAGTGTTTTTTTATGTGTCACCTGCACAGGAGCCAGTCCAGCAGAACTGGCAGTGACCTTGCTCGAATGTCTTTTCATGTGCCACCGGCATAAGTGCCAGTAAGAGGACGCTGGTAACGATCACGCTCAAGTGGTGCTATTTACGTGTCACTGGCACGGAAGCTAGACAGCTGCTCTGGCAATGATCACGCTCGGACGGTGCTGTTAGCACTCCACTGGCACAGGTGCCAGTCATCGAATTTGGTTCAATTTCGATTTCGATTTCACTTGCCCCAACAGTTCTTCACAAGCAGAGTTTAGTGTCCAATGAAAGAGAGGTTGGCATGGGTGCCAGTCGTCGAATTTGGTTCAATTTCGATTTCGATTTTGCTTGCCCCAACAGATCTTCGCAAGCAGAGTTTAGTGTCTAATGAAGGAAAGGTATGCATAAGTGGGTTGGCTACACCCTGGCAGAAGCCACAAATTATGGTCTCACTTGGCTTGCCAGGTCTTCTCACGCACTGCATATTTCCAAAGGTCTTGATCACTAGTCATTGCCTCGCTGAGGCCTAATGTTCGAAGGTCGTGCTTCACCACCTTATCCCAGGTCTTCCTGGGTCTACTTCTTCCACAGGTTCCCTATATATATTTAGATGTATGTATGTATATGTATGTATATATATATATATGTGTATATATATATATATATATATATATATATATATATATATATATATATATATATATATATATATATACATATATACATATATATATATATATACATATATATATATATATACATATATATATATATATATTGAAAAACAAAGTCGTCAGAATTTTGGAATAACTTCTTTCATTTATTTTATACATATATTAGCGCTTTTGCTTTTGTTTGTCTTTCGAACTTGTCAAATATAATTCTTTGATAAAACAGAGATCTAGTTTATTTATATAAAACAGGTGTTTTTTGGGGGTTTTGTTTATAACAGAACATTGTTTAGTTTTTTGGGGGTGAGGCTTTGGAGACAATGGAAGATGTATAAGCAGATAGATATCTTTTTATTATAGCCACACAGGGCTAAATACAGAAAATGGACAAATTACAAAGTAGAGCTTTTCTTGGGCGGGGGGATAATTTCGATCAAAAGGGATTGCGGAAAAAAAACAAAAAAACGTGGGGGGGTGGCCATCAATAGGGATCGTGTATCACAGTCAATGTAAAAAACGGGGAACAGATTAGGTTTATCCGTGGAGAGAAAAGCCTACGGAAAAGACCACGGTCACCTCAAGCTTTTTTTTTTTTTTTAAAGGTACATGAAAGTAAGTACCTTCTCTCTTTTTGTTACAAGTCTATGCTTAAAATGGTGTCGTCTTTCATTCTTACCATTCTTGCCACATTTACCCATTTTTCATTGAAACTTTCATTCGACAACACTTTCCTCTCTATCCTCATCCTCCTTTTCAAGTGGTACTTGAAAAAGTTGACGAGGGACTGACCAGAGAGGAAAGTGTTTGTTTGTAGACCTTTCAAACGCGTCCACCACACGCATTCTTTTGCCATAGCTATCAGTGTTACAAAAACCGTTTTTCCTTCCCGTTTAAAGGAAGGTGGCGGAACAATATTCACGATAGACTCGGCTGATAAGTGGGCTCGTCCCACACGCGACAACAGCCGTTCGACGAAGGTCCACAGCTCTGAAATATCTGGACACTGCACGAGTGCGTGCAGAACGGTTTCGTCGCTCTGACCGCATCTCGGGCAGGTTGGTCCGGTGGTTTTCGAACCGTGTCTGTAGATCTTCTCTCGAACTGGTAGTGCGTCTCGATAGCATTGCCAAACCAGGGATCTCTGGAAATTATCCATAGGCCCCGGCCCGAACGTCGTCTTGAAAAGGCGGGTTAGGAATTTCTCGTCGACACCCAGGTTTGCCCAGAGAGTGTCGTCAGACCTCCCCTCCACTAGTCCTCTATAGAACGCATTGGTCGTTTGGAAGTTGCACAAGTTTGATCCCGGACGGCAGAGCTGTTGTAGAGCTTGGCGACACTCGCAGTGCCAATCGCCCAGTTTCGGTCTCTTCCTGATCCATGTTTGCAGTTCGGTGAGTGAGACGAGCTGCGGGAAGGCGTGCCTCACAAACGGCGCCCACACCTGTTCACCGTCGTCAATGAAGTTCCAGAGATGCCGCAGTCTCAGCGCATGTCTGCACATCATTAACCACGGCATCCCCAGTCCTCCATGTAACGGTTGTCGCCTCACCATCGGAACGCCACCCTTCCACAGAAAGCGGAAAAGTATGCGTTCTAGTTTCGTGATGGTGGCATCGGGACAAGGCACGACGGTCAGGCGGTATTCGATGACTGATGCGATATACACATTAGCCACCTCCGCCCGGCCTTTTAGAGATAACTTTCTCTCAGCCCATGTTTGGCTGAGTTTGATCACTCTACTGGTGATCTCATCCCAGTTCTTATCCATTTGGAGGTCCGGACTGAACCAGACCCCGAGCAGTTTAACCAGTCCGTCCGTCCAGTGTCCCACTACGGAGTCACTGTTGGACAGTATGGGCTTGCTTCTCCAGGTGCCGAGTAACAAACCCACTGACTTTTCCGGGTTAATTTTTGCTCCTGTTTCGTATTCTTTAAATGTCTCGCCTAGCATCTCGACGTGCTTTTCGCTCGACACTATGACGGTGACATTGTCCACATATGCAGACACGCTCGTCCCGCAACCCAGCTCTCGTGGGATACCCCTCAGTGTCGCCAGCTTCCGCAGTAGTGGTTCGAGCGTCAATACATACAGAAGCGCCGACAGGGGACATCCCTGATGGACCGAACGCGTTATGTCGAACGGTTTTGACAGGTGACCGTTTACCCGAATTACCGATCGGATGCCGCTATACAAGGCAGCGATCCAACCGCGGAAGACGGGACTAAAGCCAGCTGCCCTGAGGACGGCCGCCAGGTATCGATGGTCGACCCTATCGAAGGCTTTAGATTGATCTAAATTGATCAGTGCTCCACCCATGCCAGGATGTAGCGCATGAGGTGGAGGTTGTCATGGATGCTTCTGCCCGGCACGGCGCATGTTTGCGCCCTGTCGACCAGTTTATCGATGACAAGCGCCAACCTCTCGGCTATTACTTTGGCCAAAATTTTCAAATCTGCGTTGAGCAGAGTGATGGGCCTGAAATTATCTATAAAATTCCCCTTGTTTGGGTCTTTCTTCAGCAATGTCACTGCACCTCGGCTCACGAAACCGGGAATTCTCCCGTTTTGTTGCCAGTTGCAGTAGACTGATGCCAAGAGGTCGCCAAACAAGTCTGGCATTTGACAATACAGCTCGTAGGATAGACCATCCAATACAGGCGACTTATCCCTCGCGCAGCCCGCCATAGCATCCCTTGCTTCAGCAGCTGTGATGGGACCCTCACAACACTCTGCCTCTCCCGCCGAGAGCCGCGGCAGGCCGGTCAGGTAGGCAGTGAAGTCCATCCTGCGTTCCGACCCACCGCTCGCACCGAACAGTCGAGCAAAGTTCTGTTGAAAGGCCCCACACATCCTTTCGGGTTCGAGCAAACTACATCCCTGTTCATCGATTAGAGACCGAATGGTGGCTCTGTTACTGCGTTGCGCCTCTGCCACCCGGGCTTCTCGCTCAGCTTCGATCCCTTTGTTCCTTAAGGCACGCATTTTAGCTCTGACGACGCAACCTTCGTGTTTGGCGTTGAGGTGTTGGTCGAGGGCCATCCTCGCAGCCAAAACGTTAGTTGCGCTGCCAGTTGTAAGTGCCTCTTCTAGTTTCTTAACTAAGTCTCCCTCTACTCTATTTCGATCTATCGCTAGTTTTTTACTAAACCTAATAGATTCCGATTTAATTGCCATTTTCAGGGCAAACCACCAGCGGTTGTTAACGATGGCTCCTGTTAACGCCTTCTTAATTAATTCGCTAATCCGGTTCCTGTAAACCTGCCACGCTAAGAGCGAAGCGTGCAGTTTCCAGTAACCGGGACCCTGCCTATGATAGATAGATAGATAGATAGACAGGCAGATAGATAGGTTGATAGTCAGACAGATTGAGAGATGGATGTGGTAAAAGAGAGAGAGAAAGGCCATTGTATTGAAATGGTCTTTTTAAGGAGTGTCAAAAAAAACAAAACAAAGGGGTAAAAGCTTGTTTACTACTTACTGTATTGTTTTGAGAGGGTTTCTAGGGATGGCAGAAGGAAGAAAAGAAAAAAGGAAGAAGAGAGAAAAAAATAGAGAATAATAAATAGAAAATATAAAGAAAACAAAAAATGTCTTCCTGTTTTTCTTTGCTTTTAGTTCTTTCCTTTTATATTTTTTGTCCTTTCTTTTTATATACACTTTGAGTCCTATTTAGAATATATTCCTGTCATACATTCAGTTATTTATTTACTTTTGGTAAGGTGTAGTTCTGCATGAGAGTATATTAGTATAATATTTGTAAATTTGAAAAATCGAATTAGTAAAATCAATTAATAAAGATATCATATCACACATATATACATATATATACATACAAAACGTATTCCTTGTTTTTCTTTTTTCTCTTTCAAACATTTAACTTTGTGGAAAATTTTTTTATGAAGAGTAGTTCCATTGCCTTTCGGTATTGTGGATCGTCCCGTGTACATTTATAAAAGGGAAAGATTTTGAACTTTCCATCTCCGCATATTTCCAGATGTTTACTCAATGGAATCATTCTTATTTCTTCTTGTCGCTAATATATGTATAAAATAAATGAAAGAAGTTATTCCAAAATCTAAGCCGAAGCTAGCCTAGCGAAAGGAAGCTCAGGAGCCTCTAAAAGGAAGCAACTAATCCCAATCTAGTCCTAACCCCTCCTAGGGGTAATAACGGTCAAGGCTCCATCGAAGATATGCTTTGGAGAAGGTTGCCTCAGAGATCTGCATCGAAGATCTGCATTGGAGAAGGTTGTATCGAAGGTTTGCACGCTATTCATCATCATCGTTTAATGTCCACTTTCCATGCTAGCATGGGTTGGACGATTTAACTGAGGACTGGGTAAACAGATGGCTACACCAGGTTCCAATCTGATTTGGCAGAGTTTCTACAGCTGGATGCCCTTCCTAACGCCAACCACTCTGAGAGTGCCTAGGGTGCTTTTACGTGCCACCGGCATGAAGGCCAGTCAGGTGGTATTGGCAACGGCCACGCTCAAAATGGTGTGTTTTACGTGCCACCTGCACAGGAGCCAATCCAGCAGCACTGGCAACAATCTCGCCCAAATGTCTCTACATGCGCCACCAGCACAAGTGCCAGGAACGCGTCGCTGGGCACAGGTGCCATTACAATTTCGCTTTCGCTTGCCCCAGCAGGTCTTCACAAGCCGAATTTCGTGTCCAATAAAGGAGACGACATTGGCATGGGTGCCAGTCGTCGACTTTAGTTCGATTTCGATTTCACTTGCCTCAACAGGTCTTCGCAAGCGGAGTT